>NW_026782797.1:0-180760 GCF_031769215.1 Ylistrum balloti | reverse complement strand
AAATTTGTTTATGAAACGAGTACTGATAACGTTTTATGATGATTGGATTATAATTGTAACAAAAGCGGGTTCTGTGTCACATAGGTTAAATAGAACATGTACAACAGTTAAAAAATGGCCACACAGAAATGTATAGTGGACAGCAACCGATGTCGAGACGATATATAGGAAACGCACTGGACTGTGTCGAGGGCAGTCTGACATCACGTTGATGACGATTAAGGGACGTTCCCATTCCAACTTGACAGAACTTAATGGCACAATGTGTACTTTTTGTATCTCTGATAGAGAAACCATTGTTCATCTGATGTGGGAATGCCATGAGGTACAAGACTTTTTACAAAATTTTGAGACACTTCTAAATGCACTATACATACCATTTGCAATCAATAAACAATACTTAACTTCGAAAAACACAAAGCTTAATTGGCTCCAATATCGTAAGCATGCCACATAACCAAATTCAAAATTGTTTAAATCAGGTCTAGTTATCAGTCCATATCAGAAACCATTGTTCTCTGATGTGGGAAATATTTTTACAAAATTTTGAGACACTTCTAAATGCACTATACATACCATTTGCAATCAATAAACAATACTTTTTTTGGTCTTATTAACGATAGAAATATCTACTATATCACTGACAATATTATTAGTCTAAATATAAAAAAGTACATTTACAGATCCAGATGTCTTTGTAAATCTTTAAATGTGGCTGCTGTGGAAAAAAACATAAAAGAAAATTATAACATCGAAAAATATATCGCAAATAAAAGTGCCTCTCAGAAAGCGAATTTCAAAAACTATTGGATTCTGCTTGCTCTCTGATATAAAACCCTATATTAATATTACTAATACTATCTCTATTGCCTTTCACTCAGCCAGTCACATATAATGATATATCTTCTAATTTACTTATTTTCATATAAATACCCCTTTCCCCCTCATCTCCTATACTCAATACTTGGTGTGCATGGTGAGTGAATGCTGCTAGGATGTAATGTTTGTTTATGTAAGCTGATTATCAATATAAAAAATCGTTGACATTTAATTGGAAGTTGCGTTTCTTTCACGCGTCAGTATATTTACACTTCGTTTCATCGGAGTCCGAACATTAAGAAAACTCTTGAGGAATTGACTGATAAAACAAGAAAATGATATCATCAAAGCAAAATACCTAAAAATTGATAAGAACGTCAATTATGAAATAGAATGTGTTCATTTTTACCCATGACGAATTTTCTTTGATTGTATATCTATAAGGTAATCCCTGGAAAATTGGGGGCGTGTCTTGAACGTCCGTCACTTTGATTGTTATATCAGCAGTCCCTGTCAGAGAAGGAGTTCCACTATCCTAAAATCACAAAAATATATTTAAAGAAAATCAAAATCAATTTCATTACATTTCCACGTCAAGTTTACGAAAGTACGACTGCTGTAACAAAATTATTTTTATTACGTTAACAACACTAATAAAACAATGTATTACGTTATTACATGTATTTGAACTGAATAAGCCATTTAATCTAGAAATACCGAAATGAATTTAGAAATGATTCCATCGATAATTCTTCCTTACATCATTGAAAACATAAGTATCCGAAATCAATATCGACTTTCAAAGCCTGTTTAACACATCAGTTCTTCGTCATACTTACCACAGCCGATATAGTATACTGATAAAAACTCAGTGTCTCATAATCAAGCGGTTCGGTAAGAGTGAGGTTACCGTTGTTAGGATTGATGGTGAAGACGCCTTCATATAATTCCGGCGACTGCAAATATGATTCATAATACATACAAACAACTTTCTATTTTGTAGTCAGTTTTTGCTGAAGGCATAACGATGCAAAAATCGTCTGCAAAATATAACTCAACATCATCTGCTAAGAGATGTTGTTGCAGATCTGAAGTAGCCACTTCGTTTTAAAGTTTATTTTGAATTATCAGTAGATTTGTATTTACTGTTTTCTGACTGTACAAGATGTGTTATGTTATTCATGATAAAATGGGAAGAAAATTATATCAAAACAATAACTTAAGTATGGTTTTTCCTGTGAAACTGATTAATTTATCTATGCAAAAATTATTTTAAAAGTGCAAACTCACCTGACCTGTTGCCTGTAAATGAAGCGATATACAGTATATAGTATTAATGTTGTCAGTCGATTTATTTTTAATCTATATAAATGTATACAGCAATAACTGTCCGTTTGCCCGTTGAATAATTTCAACAATTGTTGTTTGACATTGGAATTCAACATTAGTTACATTTATTAAAACTAATGTCCATTGAAAAGTCTTTATCTGAACAAGTTTCGCTTTTCGACATTGAGAATTACTGTCCATTCTTCATAGCTCTAAAACACTCCTACCATGCTTGAACCCTGTACATTTTCGATATATCGTTTCTCTCTACAAGACTGACCGCGCCACTGTTAGCGAGCCACTGGTACCCGTTTCTCTCTACAACCCTGACCACGTCTCTGTTCGCGAGCTACTGGTAACCGTTCCTCTCTACAACTCTGACCTCGTCACTGTTCGCGAGCCACTGGTACCCGTTTCTCTCTACAACCCATACCGCGTCACTGTTAGCGAGCCACTGGTACCCGTTTCTCTCTACAAGTCTGACCGCGTCACTGTTCGCGAGCCACTTGTACCTGTATCTCTCTACAACACTGACCGCATCACTATTCGCAAGCCACTGGTACCCGTTTCTCTCTACAACTCTGACCGCGTCACTGTTCGCGAGCCACTGGTAACCGTTTCTCTCTACAAGTCTGACCGCGTCACTATTCGCGAGCCACTGGTACCTGTATCTCTCTACAACTCTAACCGTGTCTCTGTTCGCGAGCCACTGGTACCCGTTTCTCCCTACAACTCTGACCGCGTCACTGTTAGCGAGACACTGGTACCCGTTTCTCTCTACAACCCTGACCGCGTCACTGTTCGCGAGCCACCTGTACCTATATCTCTCTACAACTCTAACCATGTCTCTGTTCGCGAGCCACTGGTACCCGTTTCTCTCTACAACTCTGACCGCGTCACTGTTAGCGCGACACTGGTACCCGTTTCTCTCTACAACCCTGACCGCGTCACTGTTCGCGAGCCACCGGTACCCGTTTCTCTCTACAACTCTAACCGTGTCTCTGTTCACGAGCCACTGGTACCAGTTTCTCCCTACAAGTCTGACCGCGTCACTGTTAGCGAGCCACTGGTACCCGTTTCTCTCTACAACTCTGACCGCGTCACTGTTCGCGAGCCACTGGTAACCGTTTCTCTCTACAAGTCTGACCGCGTCACTATTCGCGAGCCACTGGTACCTGTATCTCTCTACAACTCTAACCGTGTCTCTGTTCGCGAGCCACTGGTACCCGTTTCTCTCTACAACTCTGACCGCGTCACTGTTCGCGAGCCACTGGTAACCGTTTCTCTCTACAAGTCTGACCGCGTCACTATTCGCGAGCCACTGGTACCTGTATCTCTCTACAACTCTAACCGTGTCTCTGTTCGCGAGCCACTGGTACCGTTTCTCCCTACAACTCTGACCGCGTCACTGTTAGCGCGACACTGGTACCCGTTTCTCTCTACAACCCTGACCGCGTCACTGTTCGCGAGCCACCGGTACCCGTTTCTCTCTACAACTCTAACCGTGTCTCTGTTCACGAGCCACTGGTACCAGTTTCTCCCTACAAGTCTGACCGCGTCACTGTTAGCGAGCCACTGGTACCCGTTTCTCTCTACAACACTGACCGCGTCACTGTTCGCTAGACACTGGTACCCGATAGTAGTATCAAGTTATTTGTGACATACTAATGAAATATCTCCATAATGATTTTGCTATTCTGGATCATAAGTAATAAGAAGCTGGCCATGGGGTCAGCTGAATGACTGGTTTCCAACATCATTGATAACATTTTGCATTGTGTCTATTCAGAGGATATTTTCATTGGTTAACAATTTTAAGAACTTTTTTAGAATTAATATCAAGATATTTTAAGAAGAGTAATATGTACTCAAGAAAACATGGCCTCGTTTAAATAAACAAAATTCTTCTGAAAATCGATTAACCAGTATAATAGATATCTGTGTTATACTTACATTTAATTCAAATTTAAAATTCTTGTTCACACCATCATCGGCATCGGTTGCTGAAATACTGGCATCGTGTGTTGTTGGATAATATGTATTCTGCAAATGTAAATAAAAGATTAACAAGAGTGATTAATAACCAAAAACAGAAATCATTCTGACGGAGCGATATCAATTATATAAATTATATATCTCATCATTCTTTCACGTGAGAGTTAAGTACCGCGAGTTTTTTTCTTAATTCATAGTTTATTCCGTGAATACTTGATAGTCATCAGTGTGCTGATGTCACTACAATTTTTTCATTGTAAGATGTGAAGTCACATGTAAACACAGTGGTTTCATTATCATCAATCTGGTTCACATTGTGAAACCCCAGAAACAAATATTTCCTGTGCATATCACTCATTCACACATATGAAGTGCAAACTATTTTATTGTCCTAATTGTGAAAATCTTGCACAGCAAACATTCAACCCTGGCACCATTATCGCATTACAGCTCGAGCAAGCTGTTCTCAACCAAATCATATCCTAAGATAATAATTTACTCTAACAGTCGTTCGTCGTGTAAGGTATCAACTTAAAGTATGTCAACTATCAAACAGAAGACGTGATCCAGGTGTCCTAATGAAGTTACATATAAGACTGCCATATAAATACCAATAAGAATAAATACCAGACAAGTGATTTCATACAGAAAGTTGATTAAAGATGTAATGTGCGACTATCTCACTTAAAACATGAAAACTACCAAAATCATTCCGTAAACTATTGTTTGTCTATTTTACTGATCCATGGACAAAGCCGATGAGATCTTATTGAAAGAAATATATGTTTCCAACAATACTGTTTATAGTTTGACTATACAAATGTGACATTTTGATAAGAATGTGTCGATGTTTCCACATGGATATCTGTTTGCCCTTTATGATTTTCATATAGAAAAGAAATATTTCTTTCTGTTTAAGTAACTTTGATAGTCTCCTATACATATTATTTTTGCTGAAAATGTTATGATATGTAGTCAGTCAGAGTATTACCAAGTACTAGTTTGAGGTTGGTTGTGTTTTTAGATTTAATTCTTAAAGTATGATATTTTCAAAAGAACTGACTATATATAAAACAAAAATAAACACGATATCTCAAATATTTGTTCAATTTTTTAATATTTTGGCTTGACTTTAATCCATACGTCTTTCGATGAGTTGTGTTAGTTGTATTACCATTGAAGGAAACTGATTTCTTGTCACATTCTTAGTGTGACATTTGTCTCTGTTGTATCAAAAACGTTCCCGATGATATATTTACACGTAAAGTTAAACTCATATTCAAAAGATGTTTAGCTGCAATTAGTGGTGGGATAATGTATTCTTCTTTGCTCTCTTGTTATAGGAGCTTTCTTTTCCAAGAAATATAGACGGCGGTACAAATATATGGCTGTGAACTATGCTGAAGCGTATTCCGTGAATATACGGAGGACAACATCTTGAATAAATCAATTTTTGTTTACAACCTATTCGTCAAATTTGGTTGTAAGATCTTCAAACAGACTAGCATACCTCTGGTAACTAATTTTGCCCTTCTGATGGCCGACCAGTTTTTTTGTTTTCACACGAGGCCGAATTAATAAGAGCTTATCCAAACAAGTGAAAAAAGACCTTGCAAAATTGTTTACTTTCACTCTGAAATATATTGCTGACATCCCGTTTTTAAATAATAAGAAATGTATTGACTAATCCCACCGTATACACCCACCAGACTTGGAAATCAACAGACATCAGTGGCTTATCTCGATTTTTTCATACAATGAAACTAATACAGATAGATTTCCGCCAAGCTGTATGATAAGCGTGATGATTTCAATTTCCCTATAATGAGTTTCCCATTTCCTTTTTGCAATATTCCTGCATACCCAACACGATATGATGTTTACATGACACAGTTGATTCGGTCTGTTTCCATTATCACGATGTTCGTGCAAGAAGTCGTGAACTTACGGACAACCTCGTAACAGATGGTTTCAAAAGATGCAGGTTGACGGGGACGTTTTACGGTCGTCATAATGATCTCATTGACAAATATTCTGTTTCTTTTTACGTCCATATTTGTTAATATTTTGCCTTAGTTTATTGAATTTGAGTTTTAAGTATAATCATGTTGATATTATGGTATATCCTTGTTGATTTTCGTCCATGCAACTGGGTTTCTGGTGCTTGAAAAAAATACCGATATATGAGTAAACAACCAAATTTGAACATACAATGTGTTTACATTTTGAAAGATGTATGAATAAATTAGCATGTTTAATAAGAATCAAAGAGTTTAATCTGTGAAGTTTATTATCATTTTGTTAAGCTATTCTTATTGTATATCTATTTTCCTCTTTTAAATATTAGACAGCTGTAAGATTGTCCTCCTAGCGTGAACATGTGAATTCATCACCTAAACTATTCATCAGTGCAAGTTAAACAAGTTCACAGGTAAGGGAGGTAAACTGGGAAACACTTCCACTATCCAGAGTAAAGACATCCATGTTTTAATGAAGTTGTATTTTGTAAAGCAATTTGTTATAGAAATAGAAATGTCATAAATTATGTTACTATGAATAACATGCGGATTTTGATAATGTTATCAAAATCAACATTTGAGGTCATAACGATTGTGCATGAGACTCAAGTGAAACACATTTTGATATAAATTAACAAATATATTTATTAGAGCTTAATAATTAAACATAAAGCTATTTCGGCCTCTTCAGACTCGCCAGTAATGCTAACGGTCTTAATGTTAAAACCTGAATTAAGGAAAATCAAAAGTGATAAATCCTAGTTTGCGAGACGCGCTTGTCGCGTACATCAATAAATTTCGTAATATTTGTGCATCTGGTTATTTCAAAGGATACACAGTTCATGTGTATATTCAGAACTGAAGATTCGAATGAATTAAAACATGGCATGCAGGATGTACAAAATAGACCATGGCAATCAAGTTTGTACAAAAGACACACAAGTGAATAGGTCTTTTCAATATAATTTAGAATTATATGCATTAGAAAACTATTAAGAAAATTTGAAGAGCCCAAAGAGAGAATAATGTTTGAATAGCATATGATATAGGGATAACCTTGAAGTATGGGCAGGCAAAATTAATAGGATTTGTCAGTGAATGGCTGCAGAATGACCCAGATTGATTGACACTTCTCCTTATAATTCAACATTACAGTAAATGATACATTATACATTACCTCAGCTATTTCATATATATATGCTGGTCTCTTGAACACAGGTGCGTTGTCATTCACATCACTCAATATTACGTGTACGAACCCTGTGACCTGAATGACAACAAGATTCGTATCAGCGGTAGAATCTGTATAGGAAATGTTTTGAAAGCCGAGCACGATATATTCTATTATTAATTGTTGTAAAGGCAGCTGACTGAGGATACAACGTTGTAATTATGCACGAAAGCATTGTCCTTTTTATTATTGTTTATTTTATTACTGTTTTCGTTAATTCGGATTTGTGAAATTATTTCCAGTCATGCATACAGTACCGTGTTATGTCCATCATTTGCTGTAAATGCTAGTCTCAGTTGACTTTGTCCCTGGAGTGTTCCAAACAAAAACACCACAAAGCGGATAATTTTATTTCATGACAATAAACAATACAATGCAAAGTAAACGCTCATTGGTTATCGTACACAACGTTCAGAGATTTATATAAACCTATTTGATATTTGAATCACCATCTTCCATACAACTTAGAATGTGTTTATTGCTCCCGTATGAAGGGTCTCGGCGTCCCTGGGCCGAAAGAATTCACTACCGTTCTCGAATATAATTTATAACTTTATATCCGATTTAATATATGTGATATTTGTGCCATGATAAAGGGGCAGATTGCATCGACAATTCACTAGTCTGTACTGTTGTTATTACGTCATTGATGATATATCTATTCTAGTATTATACACTCAACGAACATTTGTTTGTTAGTATCCAGACCCAATATTGGACCATACTGCATACTAGATTCTGATATATATAAATGGAAAAACAATAGAAGATATATATTTGGGTAACAAGTTGTAGCGATATTCAGCTGGACATTCATGTCATGATCGTAGTGGCGAATTGTCTATTATGTTATCTAAACATCTTGATCTTAATCACGGATATTGATGATATATATAAATATGTAAATAAACATATCTGAGATCAGTTATATGCCAACACATTAAATGGTTACTTATTCAAAATAGCAGTTTATGATTTGGAATAATATTTCTTTTCAGAAAACCTTAATATCTCACCCTGTCAAAGTCGATATTTTCAGGATTGATGAGGTAGACATTTCCTGTTACAAACCCTGGTGTGTGGTTGGTCTCGTTCAGAAAAACAGTTGATCTGGTGAACTCATCAAATATACCGAGGCTAATGTTGTCATGGTCTGAGTCGGTGACATTAAAACTTCTAATGAGGGATCCTGTAGTATAGAAGTTACATAATAAACATTATGTGAGTTGTCAGATTTATTTCTGTTTTGTTGGGTGCTCAACATAACAAAACAATGGTATGATTGTCAGTATCAGTATAAAATTTACATTCGTGTGTGGTTTCATATCTTTTGATTTCTGAACCGTTGAATAGACCGTTTATAACAACATTATATAAAACATGTCCTCAATGAATTAGAACAGAAAGTTAATCAATTAAATGCTGTAAAAACATACCTTTTTATTAATTATAATTTGGATTTATTAAGACAATAGTTACCGTTTGCGAGGTCCTCAGGTATAAATGCGTAAACATTTTGTTCAAATCGAGGAGGAATAGACAGCGACTGGACAGTATCTGGATTTGAAAATATTACATAGAGAAAAACTCATTAGAAAGAAAGGATTTTAAAAAGTCACTTATGGTCAATACAATTATATTTATTGCTGTGAAACGACATGGGAATTTGTGTTGTCTACAGATCATAAGACTTTCAAATGATATCAATATTTACATGATAACTTAGCAATGTTATTAGAGGGTTACTTACCAATACTTAACAAAACAAGTAAAGTAACCAGACAATATCCAGGCTTCTTCATCGTTGTTCATGTAATGGAAATGGA
The DNA here is from genome assembly GCF_031769215.1 of Ylistrum balloti. Lineage (NCBI taxonomy): Eukaryota > Metazoa > Mollusca > Bivalvia > Pectinida > Pectinidae > Ylistrum > Ylistrum balloti. The sequence goes on along the minus strand of NW_026782797.1, from coordinate 171,542 downwards.
TTCTGAAAAAAGTTAAAGCTCTTTCTAAATTCGTCTGCACAACAATATCTAAAAACATTATAAAGCACCGAAACTTTTGACCGTTTCCCCAGACAATCAAGGACATCAAACCTTACCACTGCATGTGAATGTCAGAACCGGTACAGCAAACTATTCAACTGCTTATGGAAGTCAGAACAAGGACATCAAACCTTGTCATTGCTATGAATGTCAGACTAGGTATATCAAACATTGCCAGTACTTGCAAATGTTAAAACAAAGTCATCAAACTTTGCCATTGCTTGTGAATGTCAGAAGAAGTAACATGAGTATGTCATTGAAATAAAGTTCCTTCAAAACACCATAACATAGCACGCAACCAGTGTGGTCACTCACTGTCAAGTTTGTAACCCTAAACCTGCAGGGAGTCAGAAATCGTCGTCATCAAGGTGATACCAACATAATGATTCTTCATTCCTGAAAGGCATGTTAAATAATATTGCTTGGTCATTTACCTATTGCCCTTATCTAATTAAAGCTTCAGTAAGTTAACACAAAACTGTTCTTTTTAATATAACACATCTCGTATAACATACCACCAACTAATAATTCCGCAGTAACATGTTTCTGGTTGTTGATACAAATACGGACCTGTCTCGTCTGTGTTTAGTTGTTGATACAAATACGGACCTGTATCATCTGTGTTTGGTTGTTGATATATATACGAACCTGTATCGTCTGTGTTTGGTTGATGCAAATACGGACCTGTCTCGTCTGTGTTTGGTTGATGATACAAATACGGACCTGTCTCGTCTGTGTTTGGTTGATGACAAATACGGACCTATCTCGTCTTTGTTTAGTTGATACAAATACGGACCTGTCTCGTCTGTGTTTGGTTGTTGATACAAATACGGACCTGTCTCGTCTGTGTTTAGTTGTTGATACAAATACGGACCTGTATCATCTGTGTTTGGTTGTTGATATATATACGAACCTGTATAGTCTGTGTTTGGTTGATGCAAATACGGACCTGTCTCGTCTGTGTTTGGTTGATGATACAAATACGGACCTGTCTCGTCTGTGTTTGGTTGATGATACAAATACGGACCTGTATCGTCTGTGTTTGGTTGTTGATACAAATACGGACCTGTCTCGTCTGTGTTTGGTTGTTGATACAAATACGGACCTGTCTCGTCTGTGTTTGGTTGTTGATACAAATACGGACCTGTCTCGTCTGTGTTTGGTTGTTGATACAAATACGGACCTGTCTCGTCTGTGTTTAGTTGTTGATACAAATACGGACCTGTCTCGTCTGTGTTTGGTTGATGATACAAATACGGACCTGTATCGTCTGTGTTTGGTTGTTGATACAAATACGGACCTGTCTCGTCTATGTTTGGTTGTTGATACAAATACGGACCTGTCTCTTCTGTGTTTGGTTGATGATATAAATACGGACCTGTCTCGTCTGTGTTTGGTTAATGATACAAATACAGACCTGTCTCGTCTGTGTTTAGTTGTTGATACAAATACGAACCTGTCTCGTCTGTATTTGGTTGAAGGTACAAATACGGACCTGTCTCGTCTGTGTTTGGTTGTTGATACAAATACGGACCTGTCTCGTCTGTGTTTGGTTGTTGATACAAATACGGACCTGTCTCGTCTGTGTTTGGTTGTTGATACAAATACGGACCTGTCTCGTCTGTGTTTGGTTGCTGATAAATATACGGACCTGTCTCGGCTGTGTTTGGTTGATGATACAAATACGGACCTGTCTCGTCTGTGTTTGGTTGTTGATACAAATATTATCCTAAATATGTTACGTCTTTTAACTCCAGTATCTAACAAACTTTATATACTGTAACAATATTTCTTTAAAACGTTTAACGACCATCAACTACAGAAAATCGTTATGCAATACCAGTAAGTTCCCAGATCTATAATTATCAACTCCTGTGAAATTCATATTCACAATCAATATTTCCCTAAATATGTACCCTTCTTCAGCTCCCAAGAAATTTATATAAGTGTTAATAATTTCCTACAAATGTTGCTTCCTTTGAACTTCGAAAAAACCTGTGATCCCTACAAATATTATGCTAAATGTGTCACTTACTTCAGTTCTGATAAAATATATACATGTGCACAATACATATTACACTTATTGTGTCATTTTCTTGAAGTACAGTAAAAATGACTACACTATAGATATTATACTTAATGTGCCACTTACATTTAGTGATTACAATATATACATGTGATTACATATTACATATTACATTATTGTGTCATTTTAGTGATTACATTAGTGATTACACTATAGATATTACTAATTACATTAATGATTGCATATTAGTATTACAACTCCAGTGATAATATATTACATATTAGTGATTACACATTAATGATTTCATTAGTAATTACATTAGTGATTACATATTAGTGATTACATTATTATTACATATAAGTGATTGCATATTAGTATTACGAATTAGTGATAACACATTCATCATTACATATTAGTGATTAGAAATTATTGTTCACATATAAGTGATTTCAGTGAATTACATATATGATTACATATTACTGATTACATACATATAATGATTTCATTTGATTACATATTAGTGATTACATCAGTGATTAATATATGATCATACATATTAGTGATTACATTATTGATTACATATTAGTGATTACATTAGTAATTACATATTCCAGTGATTAATATATTGTTCACATATAAGTGATTTCATTAGTGATTACATATTAGTGATTATATATTACTGATTACATATTAGTTATTACTGATTACATGATTACATCTTAGTGATTACATATTAGTGATTACATATATTACATTAGTATTACATATTAGTGATTACATATTAGTGATTACATATTAGTGAATACATTAGTTCATTACATTAGTGATTACATATATTGATTACATATTAGTGATACATTAGTGATTACATATTAGTGATTACATATTAGTGAAACATATTAGTGAATACATTAGTTATTACATATTAGTGAATACATTAGTTATTACATTAGTGATTACATATTAGTGATTACATATGTGATTACATTAGTGATTACATATTAGTGATTACATATTAGTGATTACATATTAGTGAATACATTAGTTATTACATATTAGTGCCACATTAGTGATTACATTCAGTGATTACATATATTGATTACATATTAGTGATTACATATTAGTGATTACATTAGTTATTACATATTAGTGAATTACATATATGATTACATTAGTGATTACATTATTTTACATATTAGTGATTACATATTAGTGATTACATATTAGTGATTACATATATTGATTACATATTAGTGATGATTACATATACATATTAGTGATTACATTCCTTTACATATTAGTGATTACATAGTGATTACATATTAGTGATTACATTTGATTACATGTGATTACATTTAGTAATTACATATTAGTGAAATATATTACATATTAGTCATTACATTTGATTACATTAGTGATTACATATCCTTGAACATTAGTGATTAATATAGTGATTACATATTAGTGATTATTAGTGATTACATGTGATTACATTCCTTGATTACATATTAGTGATTACATATGATTACTGTTAGTGATTACATATTAGTGATTACATTTAGTGATTACATTAGTGATTACATTAGTGATTACATTAGTGATTACATATTAGTGATTACATATAGTGATTACAATAGTGATTACATATTAGTGATTACATTAGTGATTACATTATTCAAATTCAGTGATTACATATATGATTACATATTAGTGATTACATATTAGTGATTACATGTGCCACTTGATTAATATTAGTGATTATATATTAGTGATTACATTAGTGATTACATTAGTGATTACATTAGTGATTACATTAGTGATTACATATATTGATTACATATTAGTGATTACATATTAGTGATTACATTAATTCCAGTGAAATATATTGATTACATATTAGTGATTACATTAATGTTACATTAGTGATTCACCTCCAGTGAAATATATTATGTACGAATGTTATACTTAATGTGCCACTTCCTTCAACTCCAGTGAAATATATTCTGATACGATTATGTTATACTTAATGTGCCACTTCCTTCAACTCCAGTGAAATATATTCTGTATTACATGTTATACTTAATGTGCCACTTCCTTCAACTCCAGTGAAATATATTCTGTACGAGTGTGATACTGATTAATAATGTGCCACTTCCTGATCACATATCCAGTGAAATATATTCTGTACGAATGTTATACTTAATGTGCCACTTCCTTCAACTCCAGTGAAATATATTCTGTACGAGTGTTATACTTAATGTGCCACTTCCTTCACCTCCAGTGAAATATATTCTGTACGAATGTTATACTTAATGTGCCACTTCCTTCAACTCCAGTGAAATATATTATGTACGAGTGTTATACTTAATGTGCCACTTCCTTCACCTCCAGTGAAATATATTATGTACGAATGTTATACTTAATGTGCCACTTCCTTCAACTCCAGTGAAATATATTCTGTACGAATGTTATACTTAATGTGCCACTTCCTTCACCTCCAGTGAAATATATTATGTACGAATGTTATACTTAATGTGCCACTTCCTTCAACTCCAGTGAAATATATTCTGTACGAATGTTATACTTAATGTGCCACTTCCTTCAACTCCAGTGAAATATATTATGTACTTCCTTTAACCCAAGAATATATTATACTTAATGTGCCACTTTCTACAACTCCAGTGAAATATATTCTGTACGAATGTTATACTTAATGTGCCACTTCCTTCAACTCCAGTGAAATATATTATGTACGAATGTTATACTTAATGTGCCACTTCCTTCAACTCCAGTGAAATATATTCTGTACGAATGTTATACTTAATGTGCCACTTCCTTCAACTCCAGTGAAATATATTCTGTACGAGTGTTATACTTAATGTGCCACTTCCTTCACCTCCAGTGAAATATATTCTGTACGAATGTTATACTTAATGTGCCACTTCCTTCAACTCCAGTGAAATATATTCTGTACGAGTGTTATACTTAATGTGCCACTTCCTTCACCTCCAGTGAAATATATTCTGTACGAATGTTATACTTAATGTGCCACTTCCTTCAACTCCAGTGAAATATATTATGTATATAGTGTTATACTTAATGTGCCACTTCCTTCACCTCCAGTGAAATATATTATGTACGAATGTTATACAATGTGCCACTTCCTTCAACTCCAGTGAAATATATTCTGTACGAATGTTATACTTAATGTGCCACTTCCTTCACCTCCAGTGAAATATATTATGTACGAATGTTATACTTAATGTGCCACTTCCTTCAACTCCAGTGAAATATATTCTGTACGAATGTTATACTTAATGTGCCACTTCCTTCAACTCCAGTGAAATATATTATGTACGAATGTTATACTTAATGTGCCACTTCCTTCAACTCCAGTGAAATATATTCTGTACGAATGTTATACTTAATGTGCCACTTCCTTCAACTCCAGTGAAATATATTACATGTGCACAATGTTATACTTAATGTGCCACTTCCTTCAACTCCAGTGAAATATATTCTGTACGAATGTTATACTTAATGTGCCACTTCCTTCAACTCCAGTGAAATATATTCTGTACGAATGTTATACTTAATGTGCCACTTCCTTCAACTCCAGTGAAATATATTCTGTACGAATGTTATACTTAATGTGCCACTTCCTTCAACTCCAGTGAAATATATTCTGTACGAATGTTATACTAAATATTTAACTTCATTTAACTCCAGTGAAACCTATATTATATAACTATATTAGATGTTTGAGTCTGTTTTTATGTATCATTATAACTACTAACTTTTTGCTACTTTTATCTAAACCCAGTAATAGAGCAAATATTTGTAGTTTTCTCGTTACGAATTACTATATCTTAAGTACAATGAAATAAGAATTCTTTATTTATTATTTATTGGAAAAGCATCTTTGTTTATGTGTATATTTCCACATTCAGGTAATTAGGAATGAGATTCCGGGAATATTCAGTAATTGTTATGATTGCACATCCATTCTTATGTAATTGACGACACGTTATTATATTACTTCGGATAAAAAAGTTAAGTACTTACCTGGACAAGATGTGGACAGGTGTAGAAGGCAGTTCAGAGGACTAAAGGTATGGTTACATTGCCAAACGTCATTCTCGAACAAAACTGTTTCTCAAGGTATGTGTTTCCGATGAGTTATATCAGTATACCCTTATCAGTCACGTGGTACAAGTAGTAATCTGGATAAAGGCCGATCGATTTCTTGTAAATACTTTTATCAACCCCACGGTTAGGTAAGAATTTGTTATAGAAATGAACCGAACAGTATTTTTATGGTACTTGAGACATGGTAATTTATGGTCAAATGTTTTAACAACCTCACGTCTATACATGATACATGTACTTGGATTAGTCATAAAATAGAAATATTTGTTATATAGAATCATACCAGTTGATCTATTCTAGAATTCAAAAGTGGTCTAGTTTTCCTTAATGTGAAGAATTGAACAGTGTCCTTTCTGTCAAGTGTTAAAATATTTCTGCACACTGTTATAGTCTGTAGTGACGAACTTATACAGTTTCTCGGTCGTTTCTTTTAAATTTTAAGTATACGCATCATGCTCTATTGTCTGTAAAGTTGGAAACTGTTTGGTCAATGCGCATAAACCTCCATTCTAAACCGTTGGGTATCTATGTTGTCCTGTCAATAGGTATGTATCTGTATGAGTATCTATGTGTTCCTGTCAATAAGCATGTATCTGTATGGGTATGTATGTGTTCCTGTCAATAAGCATGTATCTGTATGGGTATTTATGTGTTCCTGTCAATAAGCGTGTATCTGTATGGGTATCTATGTTGTCCTGTCAATAAGCATGTATCTGTGTGGGTATCTATGTGTTCCTGTCAATAAGCATGTATCTGTATGGGTATCTATGTGTTCCTGTCAATAAGCATGTATATGTATGGGTATCTATGTGTTCCTGTCAATAAGCATGTATATGTATGGGTATCTATGTGTTCCTGTCAATAAGCATGTATCTGTGTGGGTATCTATGTGTTCCTGTCAATAAGCATGTATCTGTATGGGTATCTATGTGTTCCTGTCAATAAGCATGTATCTGTGTGGGTATCTATGTTGTCCTGTCAATAAGCATGTATATGTATGGGTATGTATGTGTTCCTGTCAATAAGCATGTATATGTATGGGTATCTATGTGTTCCTGTCAATAAGCATGTATCTGTGTGGGTATCTATGTGTTCCTGTCGATAAGCATGTATCTGTATGGGTATCTATGTGTTCCTGTCAATAAGCATATATATGTATGGGTATCTATGTGTTCCTGTCAATAAGCATGTATATGTATGGGTATCTATGTGTTCCTGTCAATAAGCATGTATCTGTGTGGGTATCTATGTGTTCCTGTCAATAAGCATGTATCTGTATGGGTATCTATGTGTTCCTGTCAATAAGCATATATCTGTGTGGGTGTCTATGTTGTCCTGTCAATAGGTATGTATCTGTATGGGTGTATATGATGTCCTGTCAATAAGCATGTATCTGTGTGGGTGTCTATGTGTTCCTGTCAATAAGCATGTATCTGTGTGGGTGTCTATGTTGTCCTGTCAATAAGCATGTATCTGTGTGGGTGTCTATGTTGTCCTGTCAATAAGCATGTATCTGTGTGGGTGTCTATGTTGTCCTGTCAATAAGCATGTATATGTATGGGTATCTATGTGTTCCTGTCAATAAGCATGTATCTGTGTGGGTATCTATGTTGTCCTGTCAATAAGCGTGTATATGTATGGGTATGTATGTGTTCCTGTCAATAAGCATGTATCTGTATGGGTATCTATTTTGTCCTGTCAATAAGCATGCATATGTATGGGTATCTATGTGTTCCTGTCAATAAGCATGTATATGTATGGGTATCTATGTGTTCCTGTCAATAAGCATGTATCTGTGTGGGTATCTATGTGTTCCTGTCAATAAGCATGTATCTGTATGGGTATCTATGTGTTCCTGTCAATAAGCATGTATCTGTGTGGGTATCTATGTTGTCCTGTCAATAAGCATGTATATGTATGGGTATGTATGTGTTCCTGTCAATAAGCATGTATATGTATGGGTATCTATGTGTTCCTGTCAATAAGCATGTATATGTATGGGTATCTATGTGTTCCTGTCAATAAGCATGTATCTGTGTGGGTATCTATGTGTTACTGTCGATAAGCATGTTTCTGTTTGGGTATCTATGTGTTCCTGTCAATAAGCATATATATGTATGGGTATCTATGTGTTCCTGTCAATAAGCATGTATATGTGTGGGTATCTATGTGTTCCTGTCAATAAGCATGTATCTGTGTGGGTATCTATGTGTTCCTGTCAATAAGCATATATCTGTGTGGGTGTCTATGTTGTTCCTGTCAATAGGTATATATCTGTGTGGGTGTCTATGTTGTCCTGTCAATAGGAATGTATCTGTATGGGTATCTATGTGTTCCTGTCAATAAGCATGTATCTGTGTGGGTGTCTATGTGTTCCTGTCAATAAGCATGTATCTGTGTGGGTGTCTATGTTGTCCTGTCAATAAGCATGTATCTGTGTGGGTGTCTATGTTGTCCTGTCAATAAGCATGTATCTGTGTGGGTGTCTATGTTGTCCTGTCAATAAGCATGTATCTGTGTGGGTGTCTATGTGTTCCTGTCAATAAGCATGTATCTGTGTGGGTATCTATGTGTTCCTGTCAATAAGCATGTATCTGTATGGGTATTTATGTGTTCCTGTCAATAAGCGTGTATCTGTATGGGTATCTATGTGTTCCTGTCAATAAGCATGTATCTGTGTGGGTGTCTATGTTGTCCTGTCAATAGGTATGTATCTGTATGAGTGTATATGATGTCCTGTCAATAAGCATGTATCTGTATGAGTATCTATGTGTTCCTGTCAATACACATGTATCTGTGTGGGTGTCTATGTTGTCCTGTCAATAAGCATGTATCTGTGTGGGTGTCTATGTTGTCCTGTCAATAAGCATGTATCTGTGTGGGTGTCTATGTTGTCCTGTCAATAAGCATGTATCTGTGTGGGTGTCTATGTGTTCCTGTCAATAAGCATGTATCTGTGTGGGTATCTATGTGTTCCTGTCAATAAGCATGTATCTGTATGGGTATCTATGTGTATCTGTATGGGTATCTATGTGTTCCTGTCAATAAGCATGTATCTGTGTGGGTGTCTATGTTGTCCTGTCAATAGGTATGTATCTGTATGAGTATCTATGTGTTCCTGTCAATACACATGTATCTGTATGAGTATCTATGTGTTCCTGTCAATACACATGTATCTGTATGGGTATTTATGTGTTCCTGTCAATAAGCATGTATCTGTGTGGGTGTCTATGTTGTTCTGTCAATAAGCATGTATCTGTGTGGGTGTCTATGTGTTCCTGTCAATACACATGTATCTGTGTGGGTGTCTATGTTGTCCTGTCAATAGGTATGTATCTGTATGGGTGTCTATGTTGTCCTGTCAATAGGTATGTATCTGTATGGGTGTCGATGTTGTCCTGTCAATAAGCATGTATCTGTGTGGGTGTCTATGTGTTCCTGTCAATAAGCATGTATCTGTGTGGGTGTCTATGTTGTCCTGTCAATAAGCATGTATCTGTGTGGGTGTCTATGTTGTCCTGTCAATAAGCATGTATCTGTGTGGGTGTCTATGTTGTCCTGTCAATAAGCATGTATCTGTGTGGGTGTCTATGTTGTCCTGTCTATAAGCATGTATCTGTGTGGGTGTCTATGTTGTCCCGTCAATAAGCATGTATCTGTGTGGGTGTCTATGCTGTCCTGTCTATAAGCATGTATCTGTATGGGTATATATGTTGACGTGTCAATAAGCATGTATCTGTATGGGTATCTATGTTGTCGTGTTATCTGTATTAGTATCTATGTGTAACACAGTAGGCGTAAACACACGTACTTGTTGGTAATAGCCATGTTTATTACATGTTGAATAATAAAAATGTTACATGTACAAAAGCAACACTTCATCAACATACAAAGTTCATATACTCATACTAGTACTTCACCTTGTATCTTGTAACAGAACTGTCCCTGTATAAAAACAGTACTTCTTAGGTATACACTAAAATACACACTCCTCATACTGTTCATCATGGTGTAACCTGTCTGTCCATAGGGCTAGTGAACTCTCTCTCCGACCCCTAAACTGTTTGTCCGTAGGACGGTGTCCATAGGGCTCTAATCCCTATTCTATATGATCTCGTCATAAAAATGCCACGATCTAATGCCTCATTGGTTGAGTTTCTTATTAGGGTGGACTTGAGTTTATTAGACTGCCATTAAGCTGCCTAATACTTGTTAACCGGGAGAAGTAGATGTCAGTGCTGTCCAATGTAAATACAGTTACGAAATATCTGTGTGCATTCATACCCAGTCTACCAGATGTTACATATTGACAAAATTAATCCTACAACCAATCAGTCCAAGATTACTGACTTATGTATCTGATATACACTAATATCGAAATTACAATTTGTAACAATATATCTAAACCCTATTTCGTCACATATGTGGCCGTGTCAATAAGCATGTATGGGTATCTATGTTGTCGTATCAATAGGCATGTATCAATAAGAATGTTCTGTAGGGGTATATATGTGTTCTTGCCAATAAGTATATATATATATATATATATATGAGTATCTATGTGGACGCGTCAAAACTGAATGTATTTAATTACACCAGCGTAAAAATGTAAATCACTTTGTGTATGTTTGTATGAATTAGCTATGTGGGCTGGATCATATATAATGTGAATTTCAAAATAATAAATAAATGATTAAATTGATAAATAAAGAAACACTTTTTGATTAGGTTTTATAAAATAGCATAACATGTCACATGACGGGAGTTCACGATCTTCCCCGACATGAACATTTCAAAAATATATAAAAAAAAAAAAAAAAAACACACACTCACACACACACACACACACACACACACACCATCACGCGGGCAGTAAATATCTATAGGTAGGATTTGATTTCAGCTCGTTTAATTTATAAAAGACAAACATGTGCAATGCTTCTGCTATTGTCAGTATCTTAAAACACGAAAACACCTTATTGAAGGCCATCTTTAAAGACCTTCAGCTAGGAACATGAAGATAAGCAAAGTATTGTGACGCGTCTTTCTTTCAAATGGTTTATTGGAAGGGAGGCAACTCTTACATACTCTTTATTTTTCACAGCATTGTGTATAAACCAAGGAGACTCCTTCACCGGGAAGTGAAGCTCATTGTAGTGTTGTACTTTCGTATAACATAATTTGCCGACTGGAAATATACTCTTTAAATGTCTCTGTTAAAATATCCATATTGTTTACAATATATGGTTTTCTTTGTAAATGTTTGATAATAAACATTTGCGGTGACGTTCTATAACAGGTCCTATGGTGTAATGGTTAGCACTCTGGACTTTGAATCCAGCGATCCGAGTTCAAATCTCGGTAGGACCTCTTTTTTTTTTTTCTTTCATTTTTTTCAATTATATTGTTGGTACTTCAATTTATCATTTTCCCCAATATGTGTTTTTTACCATCAATAAACGATTGATTATACAACGTTACACAACCATTTTCTATTCTTTTATCTATCTTTGACCAAATTTTGATGACATTGCGTATGATATATATATACTTGCAATGATATGAATTGTAAATTAATACACTATCTTTATTTTGCAATACATTTAAAATGCATATAGTTTACCATTGTTATTATTTATCTAGATTTACCGAAAATGTACCGCGTTTTGAAATATCATCTTAAAAAGCATTTCATAGTGTCTTATATATCATATACTGGCCTAATAAACGCAGTGAACAGATTTCAAGTGATTTCGTTTTAAAACCACTTCTGTTTGAGCTTTGTGATATACGTTTGCTTGTAATTTTACATTACTGTTAGGTCCAACAGCTTGCAACCGATACTATATACATACGGATGACTTTCACGCATCACTAAATTATCGAAGACGCATGCTCATCTGTGTGTGGTATTAGATTAATTCCAACACCTGTGAATGGAACTGCCTCGACGAGAACTACCAAATCGGTGTGCAATCTGCATCAATCTTAAAATAATGACAATATCGTATGTTTATATAACTACCATAGAGTATTGCTATCGCCGGGTTCGGGTTTACAAAGGGAAATTCCCCTTTGGAAAATCCATGAAATAAGTGTAAGCAGGTTGAAGTTTGTCCCCTGGGAGCACGGTCGTGACTAGGTCAGTATGTTTGCGGTTTTCCAAAATATTTGTGGTTAAGACTGATAATGATACCGAAATCAAAACAGAAGTTTAAGGTTCCTTACAACAGAGATTGTCATATTCTTTGAATCTTTTCTAGGTCACATTTTATAAATATTATTGAGAGCTAGCTACTAGGAATACGATTTTACCAATGAGACAACACAGGTCACAATCTGCACTTATTTTTTACTGCGTTTGATTACATATGTGAACACACCTGTCACTTTGTAACAAAATATGCATATATATGACGGATGTACAAACATCATCTTTATTCAAATTAGCATTTTTATCGACGATATAAATATGAAGTCTGTAGATTGTTTGTACTATTTTGTTCACTACGACCCGTGATGTAAAACCATGTATCGTAAAACTGGTCAAATCCTACGAGCATGGCGTCGGGATAATCTAACATTTCATTTCTATTGCTCATCCGCCTTATAAGGACTGACGAGACTTATGTGTAATCTGATGAAAGGAGGTCAGTAAGGAACAGAGGCTTTATATCCTAACGGAAAAAAGAAACTGTGCATCACTAAAATCTAATTATCTCGGAAACTACCGAACGTTTCTCAATAAAATTTCATGGGCATATTTAGCGTGTCATACCACACGCTATCACGTGATTAGGTCACCTACCGCACGTGCATTTCGCGACCTACCCGGGCAATATGATCAACACCTAACTGGAAGGCAGTACACGTGTCAGTGAATACCTATCGTTATTTTGGGTCAATATCCCTCTGTGGGTACCATATGAACCAAAAAACATCCTAGTTTCAAGAAAAAGCGATTTCTGATAATGCCACGGTTGACGGAAAATGAGCGTTTGCGGATAATCGGCATGCTTGAGGCAGGAATGACCCAAAATGACATCGCACAGCGTTTCAATGTCCATAGGAATACCATACAGTCTTTAGCAAGACGTTATCGGCAATATGGAACCACTCGGGATAGACCGCGTTCAGGACGTCCGCGTGTGACGTCACATCAACAGGACAATTACATACGGTTAACGCATCTAAGGAATCGTTTCCAAACGGCCAGTTTAACGTCTAGGAACATTCCTGGACTAAGAAATATCCACCCAAGAACCGTCCGTAACCGATTGAGAGAACACGGAATCCGGCCGCGACGCCCCGCCATACGTCCTGTATTGCAGCAGCGTCATCGCCAAGCAAGATTAGCGTGGTGCCGTAGGCATATCCGATACACCCAACGTGAATGGACGGGTATTTTATTCACGGACGAGTCGAGATTTCACTTAGACAGCAGTGACGGCCGTAACAGAGTGTATCGCCGTGTTGGAGAACGATTCCAAGATGCCTGTGTCGTAGAATGACGTTCTTTTGGTGGTGGCAGTGTTATGGTCTGGGGAGGGATTACTACCCATCGCAGAACTCCTCTTGTGTTAGTCCAAGGTAATTTGACCGGGATTCAATACAGAGATGCTATCATTCGACAACATGTTGTGCCCTTCATACGTGCCCAACAACGTCAAATGACGTTACAGCAAGACAATGCCCGTCCGCATGTTGCTCGTGTTGTTACCGACTACTTAAACCGATAGAACATCAATGTTCTTCCATGGCCAGCCGTCTCGCCATATTTGGCACCAATCGAGCATGTGTGGGACGAGATGGAACGTCGTCTACGTCAGCTGCCTAATCAGCCAATGACGTTAAATCAACTCGGCCAAGACTTGATCAGAGTGTGGAACAATACTCCCCAGCACTTCTTCGGCACATTAGTTCGCTCCATGAGACGTCGTTGCCAAGCTTGCATTGACGCAAACGGTGGACACACTCGATATTGACATTGGGAATTCGGTTTTGACCCCATAAGGATTTGAACCCCTGTGAAATGAATTGTTACTCAAATCAATTTGAAAATCCATATTGATTTTGTTGTAATGAAATCAATAAAGCAACATGCAAACTTTTAACCTAATATTATAAGAATTATAGATTTTATAAACGTTTCTCCGGTGCACAGTTTCTTTTTTCCGTTAGTATATAGTTACCTAGAGTCTGTTTGATAAAACCTCTTCTATATTGTACATTCAATAGATTTTACAGGGGCAACCAGGAATTTTATTTTGTTCGGATGTTTGCACGTGCCTCCCCCAATCAGATACAATGGAAGTCACTGGATATATATATATAAACATTTATGACAATAGGGTCAGCGCCAGCTCGATTTTTTTTCTCAGTCTCTCTCAAATCTTCTTCATTTCAAAGATTTATCGAGTTATTTTGAACAGGTTTTAAACAATGATCGTGAATAAAGATAATGATCATTTTTTTGTAATTGTGCATTGTATGTCCTCGTGTCAGCAAGAAAACAGCTAGACAATATATAAAATACTATAAAACGTTTTGGATGACAGTTCTATATCCTGTGTCATTGAAGGTTAATATAGGTTATATATCATAAGTCATCCCCCTCTCCAACCCCTTATGAATATTTGGTTATTTAGTTTATTTCAGATCAAAGTACTGAATGTACTGAGAACAAAACCCTTGCAAAAAGTTCACATCGTCAATTTTTATACCATCAAACTGTCAACTAAGTAAAATAATTCTGATCTAGTGTGAAGTGTAAACAAATTGTAGTCGAAACAATTATACTGAAAAGTGTTATTTTCAGTTAATGAATTAATTTTACACAAGCCCAGGATGGTAAAAGGTGTACCTCGGTAATGATGGAATTTAAAAATAGATAAAGCATTTAACGAAAGTTCCATTCATGCAAAGAGTTTAGTTTTATACTATTGTGATGAGAAGTAGATTTAGAAGAAATTTTAGCCTGTCTTAGTTGTGTTTACAACTTTGTAAACGTATATCATGTCGTCATTTCCACATCACTCGTGTATACACCTACAGATAATACAGATCTATAGACGTCCAATGTCTTCATTATTACTTCATTTTGTTCCTTACTGACATATAGGCTTTTCATGCACTTATTTAAGTATAAATGATTCTCCTTCACTAACACAAATGAAACACCTATGAATAGCATTTGGTTTTCCAACAGTCATAGTTGTAATTCCCATTTATATACATGCCTGACATATAGTTATTAATGTACAATAGATAGATTTTAATGCCTCAATGACCAACGTCTCCCGCATACACTATGTTCAATGTCATATACCTAACATGTACTTCAGTTATACATAAGAGGATGCTATATCGTCTTTGAATCCTGCAGCTTTATAATGGCCGTGCATTTGTAGATACAACTCAAGATTCCTTCAATTATCAGACACACATCCAGTATAGTAATGTTATGGATGTATGTTCTGGACTTCAAATCGTGTGAAAAACTATGTACGGGCATATATTCGCTCAAGGTTTCTCATCCTTAAAGAGAAATCGCCCTAAAACATAAACCATGTTTCAGTTTCAGCACCAAACCAACTTTTCATTTTTGTACTGTTCGCGAAAAAGGCGAAATCAAAATGGTGGCGATACTTGGTCATGTATATATAATACTGAAGACTTAATATTCTACTGTAGTGGTCGTCTTGATGTTACAATTAGTGACACGTAACATTATCTGATGTTACAATTAGTGACACGTAACATTATCTGATGTTACAATTAGTGACACATAACATTATCTGATGTTACAATTAGTGACACATAACATTATCTGATGTTACAATTAGTGACACGTGTCATTATCTGATGTTACAATTAGTCACACGTAACATTATCTGATGTTACAATTAGTCAAACGTAACATTATCTGATGTTACAATTAGTGACACGTAACATTATCTGATGTTACAATTAGTGACACGTAACATTATCTGATGTTACAATTAGTGACACAAAACATTATCTGATGTTACAATTAGTGACACATAACATTATCTGATGTTACAATTAGTGACACAAAACATTATCTGATGTTACAATTAGTCACACATAACATTATCTGATGTTACAATTAGTGACACAAAACATTATCTGATGTTACAATTAGTCACACGTAACATTATCTGATGTTACAATTAGTGACACAAAATATTATCTGATGTTACAATTAGTGACACGTTACATTATCTGATGTTACAATTAGTCACACGTGTCATTATCTGATGTTACAATTAGTGACACGTGTCATTATCTGATGTTACAATTAGTCACAGGTAACATTATCTGATGTTACAATTAGTCACACGTAACATTATCTGATGTTACAATTAGTGACACGTGTCATTATCTGATGTTACAATTAGTGACACATTACATTATCTGATGTTACAATTAGTGACACGTAACATTATCTGATGTTACAATTAGTGACACATTACATTATCTGATGTTACAATTAGTCACACGTAACATTATCTGATGTTACAATTAGTCAAACGTAACATTATCTGATGTTACAATTAGTCACTCGTGTCATTATCTGATGTTACAATTAGTCACACGTAACATTATCTGATGTTACAATTAGTCACATGTAATATTATCTGATGTTACAAATAGTCACACGTGTTATTATCTGATGTTACAATTAGTCACACGTGTCATTATCTGATGTTACAATTAGTCACACGTAACATTATCTGATGTTACAATTAGTCACACGTAACATTATCTGATGTTACAATTAGTCAAACGTAACATTATCTGATGTTACAATTAGTGACACGTGTTATTATCTGATGTTACAATTAGTCACACGTGTCATTATCTGATGTTACAATTAGTCACACGTAACATTATCTGATGTTACAATTAGTCACACGTAACATTATCTGATGTTACAATTAGTCAAACGTAACATTATCTGATGTTACAATTAGTGACACGTGTTATTATCTGATGTTACAATTAGTCACACGTGTCATTATCTGATGTTACAATTAGTCACACGTAACATTATCTGATGTTACAATTAGTCACACGTAACATTATCTGATGTTACAATTAGTCACACGTAACATTATCTGATGTTACAATTAGTCAAACGTAACAGTATCTGATGTTACAATTAGTCACACGTAACATTATCTGATGTTACAATTAGTCACACATAACATTATCTGATGTTACAATTAGTAACATTATCTGATGTTACAATTAGTCACACGTAACATTATCTGATGTTACAATTAGTCACACGTAACATTATCTGATGTTACAATTAGTCACACATAACATTATCTGATGTTACAATTAGTCACACGTAACATTATCTGATGTTACAATTAGTCACACGTAACATTATCTGATGTTACAATTAGTCAAACGTAACATTATCTGATGTTACAATTAGTCACACGTAACATTATCTGATGTTACAATTAGTCACACGTAACATTATCTGATGTTACAATTAGTCACACGTGTTATTATCTGATGTTACAATTAGTCACACGTGTCATTATCTGATGTTACAATTAGTCACACGTGTTATTATCTGATGTTACAATTAGTCACACGTGTCATTATCTGATGTTACAATTAGTCACACGTGTCATTATCTGATGTTACAATTAGTCACACGTAACATTATCTGATGTTACAATTAGTCACACGTAACATTATCTGATGTTACAATTAGTCAAACGTAACATTATCTGATGTTACAATTAGTCACACGTAACATTATCTGATGTTACAATTAGTGACACGTGTTATTATCTGATGTTACAGTTAGTCACACGTGTCATTATCTGATGTTACAATTAGTCACACGTAACATTATCTGATGTTACAATTAGTCACACGTAACATTATCTGATGTTACAATTAGTCACACGTAACATTATCTGATGTTACAATTAGTCAAACGTAACATTATCTGATGTTACAATTAGTCACACGTGTTATTATCTGATGTTACAATTAGTCACACGTGTCATTATCTGATGTTACAATTAGTCACACGTAACATTATCTGATGTTACAATTAGTCAAACGTAACATTATCTGATGTTACAATTAGTCAAACGTAACATTATCTGATGTTACAATTAGTGACACGTAACATTATCTGATGTTACAATTAGTGACACGTAACATTATCTGATGTTACAATTAGTGACACAAAACATTATCTGATGTTACAATTAGTGACACATAACATTATCTGATGTTACAATTAGTGACACAAAACATTATCTGATGTTACAATTAGTCACACATAACATTATCTGATGTTACAATTAGTCACACGTGTCATTATCTGATGTTACAATTAGTCACACGTAACATTATCTGATGTTACAATTAGTCAAACGTAACATTATCTGATGTTACAATTAGTCACACGTGTCATTATCTGATGTTACAATTAGTCACACGTAACATTATCTGATGTTACAATTAGTCACACGTAACATTATCTGATGTTACAATTAGTCACACATAACATTATCTGATGTTACAATTAGTCACACGTGTTATTATCTGATGTTACAATTAGTCACACATAACATTATCTGATGTTACAATTAGTCACACGTGTCATTATCTGATGTTACAATTAGTCACACGTAACATTATCTGATGTTACAATTAGTCAAGTAACATTATCTGATGTTACAATTAGTCACACGTGTCATTATCTGATGTTACAATTAGTGACACGTAACATTATCTGATGTTACAATTAGTGACACGTAACATTATCTGATGTTACAATTAGTCACACATAACATTATCTGATGTTACAATTAGTCACACGTGTCATTATCTGATGTTACAATTAGTCACACGTGTCATTATCTGATGTTACAATTAGTCACACGTAACATTATCTGATGTTACAATTAGTCAAACGTAACATTATCTGATGTTACAATTAGTGACACGTAACATTATCTGATGTTACAATTAGTGACACGTAACATTATCTGATGTTACAATTAGTGACACGTAACATTATCTGATGTTACAATTAGTGACACAAAACATTATCTGATGTTACAATTAGTGACACATAACATTATCTGATGTTACAATTAGTGACACGTGTCATTATCTGATGTTACAATTAGTCACACATAACATTATCTGATGTTACAATTAGTGACACAAAACATTATCTGATGTTATAATTAGTCACACGTAACATTATCTGATGTTACAATCAGTGACACAAAACATTATCTGATGTTACAATTAGTGACACGTAACATTATCTGATGTTACAATTAGTCACACGTGTCATTATCTGATGTTACAATTAGTGACACGTGTCATTATCTGATGTTACAATTAGTGACACGTAACATTATCTGATGTTACAATTAGTCACACGTAACATTATCTGATGTTACAATTAGTCACACGTAACATTATCTGATGTTACAATTAGTGACACGTGTCATTATCTGATGTTACAATTAGTGACACATTACATTATCTGATGTTACAATTAGTCACACGTAACATTATCTGATGTTACAATTAGTGACACATTACATTATCTGATGTTATAATTAGTCACACGTAACATTATCTGATGTTACAATTAGTCACACATAACATTATCTGATGTTACAATTAGTCACACGTGTCATTATCTGATGTTACAATTAGTCACACGTAACATTATCTGATGTTACAATTAGTCACACGTAACATTATCTGATGTTACAATTAGTCACACGTGTCATTATCTGATGTTACAATTAGTGACACGTAACATTATCTGATGTTACAATTAGTGACACGTGTCATTATCTGATGTTACAATTAGTCACACGTAACATTATCTGATGTTACAATTAGTGACACGTAACATTATCTGATGTTACAATTAGTGACACGTGTCATTATCTGATGTTACAATTAGTGACACGTAACATTATCTGATGTTACAATTAGTGACACGTAACATTATCTGATGTTACAATTAGTGACACGTGTCATTATCTGATGTTACAATTAGTGACACGTAACATTATCTGATGTTACAATTAGTGACACGTGTCATTATCTGATGTTACAATTAGTGACACGTGTCATTATCTGATGTTACAATTAGTGACACGTAACATTATCTGATGTTACAATTAGTGACACGTGTCATTATCTGATGTTACGATTAGTGACACGTGTCATTATCTGATGTTAAGTGTGAGAGGTTTACACACAATGATTTCAAGTGAATCAGTATTCAGTCGAATACTTTAACGAAACACAGTGCAGACACTGGTATTTGGAAATGTATGCAAGGGTGAATATCTATGGTTCAGTTGGTGTTTTAGTGATTCAGGGATCGATGACAGAGCAGATATAAAGGTGTTTACCATGTATTTGCATTCCGTGTTGTATCTAGGCACAGGCTTATTCACGATCAGACATTTTCATTATTACCTCGCCTTGCCTTTTATCTTAATCACGTCAAGATAAATACATACTATGTTCTAAAGTTTGTTGTGTATAACATCAACAGTGTATAGATGTATATATAAACCATAGATAGAGTCAGCTGTTCCACGAAAGACATACACAGATTATATTTGTTACATATGTACATCATTTAACACGTGACCTGCTTATTATCTAGTCTACTCGCCATGTTATATATTTGCCTATATGTCAGTAGTGTGATACATCTTAGAGCGTTTTTCATTGGCTGCGCCTGTCAGATATCAATAATGATGTCATAATAGGTCCTCTAATTCTGTCAAAATGTAACTTTTCTGAGCTTTTTCTATAAAAGTATCTTAAATTTGTTGATATTTCATATGATATTTTATGAAATTCTTCTCTTAGTTTTTATTTTTGTTCGCCAAGGCTTACAAATCTAAAAGCTTATAAGACCACATATAAAATATAAGTCAACAAACTAATTGATATATATATTGTGTTACCATGTAGGCCTACTGAAGTAGCAAATCTAATTGTAAAGCGGCTGAAGATATGATGAAAGTGTTTTACTGATCAGAAATGTTTTCCCGATTTCATTATTTTTCTATATGTAAGTATACAAATACAATGACACAATCATGTTTGACATATAAAGGATTTTCAAAATCATTGTTTTTCGGGAGAAAAGATTCGACTTTGTGATCTGCAATATTTGATGGAACAGAGTATTGCGTATTGAGAAGTTATAATCAAACATGTTACCAAGCTCCAAACAAATGAGGAGAACGGAGTTTGTAATTTTCTGGAACCCGAAACTTCTAAGGGGAAATGAATGTTAAATAGGCTCAGAACGAATAGAAAAATTACAGAGAAAATCCACAAATCGTTCCATGTAAGTTTAAACATATCTTATTGTGATTGCAAACATAAACGCGAGCTGCTAAAGACTTATTTGTACAGTACCATCCTAGTGCATGTACGGCGATGTAGAGAAGACAAAAACTCAAGGCATGGAAAAACGGAAAAGTGTAAAACGAGGTGACAAAGAGAACGTAGAAAATGGATTGTTAAAATAGCACTGTAAACGGGTCACGTGTTAAAGCAAGCTGCAGTAAATTTCATCATTTTCTTAATCGATTGATGTCAAAAGAGCACCGACGGTAGATGTTTTTATTCTGAACCGTGCCACCATTCTACTGAATGAAACGTGAGGGTCCAGCAGATCCCAAAGAAACACTTCATATATTTATAAATAGAAACTTCACTGAATACAATGTAGACGTCTTAAACAAGGAGGGAAATCTTACCGCCAAAGTCAATACATTTCTGCTTCAAGTGCGAGAATCCCTGTCACCATAGCGCATTGATCTAACTTTCGAAACCCGGAATTGTCAGCCAACAGTCTCAGCTGACAATGTATTGTCAGCCAACAGCCTCAGCTGACACTGTATTGTCAGCCAACAGTCTCAGCTGACAATGTATTGTCAGCCAACAGTCTAAGCTGACACTGTATTGTCAGCCAACAGTCTAAGCTGATACTGTATTGTCAGCCAACAGTCTAAGCTGACAATGTATTGTCAGCCAACAGCCTCAGCTGACACTGTATTGTCAGCCAACAGTCTACATTATTAAGCTGACGCTGTATTATTGTCTGCCAACAGTCTACATTATTGAAGTCTGACAGTCTGTTATTGTCACTGTTAATGTCTACATTATTAAGCTGACACTGTATTGTCTGTCAACAGTCTACATTATTAAGCTGACACTGTATTGTCAGCCAACAGTCTACATTATTAAGCTGACACTGTATTGTCTGCCAACAGTCTACATTATTAAGCTGACGCTGTATTGTCTGTCAACAGTCTACATTATTAAGCTGACACTGTATTGTCTGGCAACAGTCTACATTATTAAGCTGACACTGTATTGTCAACAGTCTACAACTGACGTGTATTGTCAGCCAACAGTCTACATTATTAAAGTGACGCTGTATTGTCTGTCAACAGTCTACATGATTAAGCGAACGCTGTATTGTCTGTCAACAGTCTACATTATTAAGCTGACGCTGTATTGTCTGCCAACAGTCTACATTATTAAGCTAACGCTGTATTGTCTTTCAACAGTCTACATTACTAAGCTGACACTGTATTGTCTGCCAACAGTCTACATTACTAAGCTGACACTATATTGTCTGCCAACAGTCTACATTACTAAGCTGACACTATATTGTCTGTCAACAGTCTACATTATTAAGCTGACACTGTATTGTCTGTCAACAGTCTACATTATTAATCTGACGCTGTATTGTCTGTCAACAGTCTACATTACTAAGCTGACACTGTATTGTCTGCCAACAGTCTACATTATTAAGCTGACACTGTATTGTCTGCCAACAGTCTACATTATTAAGCTGACACTGTTATATCTGCCAACAGTCTACATTATTAAGCTGACACTGTATTGTCTGCCAACAGTCTACATTATTAAGCTGACACTGTATTGTCTGTCAACAGTCTACATTATTACAGTCTACATTATTAAGCTGACACTGTATTGTCAGCCAACAGTCTAAGCTGACACTGTATTATCTGCCAACAGTCTAAGCTGACACTGTATTGTCTGCCAACAGTCTACATTATTAAGCTGACGCTGTATTGTCTGCCAACAGTCTACATTATTAAGCTGACTCTGTATTGTCTGTCAACAGTCTACATTATTAAGCTGACACTGTATTGTCTGTCAACAGTCTACATTATTAATCTGACGCTGTATTGTCTGTATTGTATTGTCTGCCAACAGTCTACATTACTAAGCTGACACTATATTGTCTGTCAACAGTCTACATTATTAAGCTGACGCTGTATTGTCTTTCAACAGTCTACATTACTAAGCTGACACTGTATTGTCTGCCAACAGTCTACATTACTAAGCTGACACTATATTGTCTGTCAACAGTCTACATTATTAAGCTGACGCTGTATTGTCTGTCAACAGTCTACATTATTAAGCTGACACTGTATTGTCTGTCAACAGTCTACATTATTAAGCTGACATTGTATTGTCTGTCAACAGTCTACATTATTAATCTGACACTGTATTGTCTGCCAACAGTCTACATTATTAATCTGACACTGTATTGTCTGTCAACAGTCTACATGATTAAGCTGACATTATATTGTCTGTCAACAGTCTACATTGTTACGTTGATACTGTATTGTCTGTCAACAGTCTACATTATTAATCTGACACTGTATTGTCTGTCAACAGTCTACATTATTAATCTGACACTGTATTGTCTGCCAACAGTCTACATTATTAAGCTGACACTGTATTGTCTGTCAACAGACTATATTATGAAGCTGACACTATATTGTCTGTCAACAGTCTACATTATTAAGCTGACACTGTATTTTCTGTCAACAGTCTACATTATTAAGCTGACACTGTATTTTCTGTCAACAGTCTACATTATTAAGCTGACACTGTATTGTCTGTACAGTCTACATTATTAAGTCTGTATTGTCTGTCAACAGTCTACATTATTAAGCTGACACTGTATTGTCTGTCAACAGTCTACATTATTAATCTGACACTGTATTGTCTGTCAACAGTCTACATTATTAAGCTGACACTGTATTGTCTGTCAACAGTCTACATTATTAAGCTGACGCTGTATTGTCTGTCAACAGTCTACATTATTAATCTGACACTGAATTGTCTGCCAACAGTCTACAATTCTAAGCTGACACTTTAATGTCTGCCAACAGTCTACATTATTAAGCTGACACTGTATTGTCTGTCAACAGTCTACATTACTAAGCTGACGCTGTATTGTCTGTCAACAGTCTACATTATTAAGCTGACACTGTATTGTCTGTCAACAGTCTACATTATTAAGCTGACGCTGTATTGTCTGTCAACAGTCTACATTATTAATCTGACACTGTATTGTCTGTCAACAGTCTACATTATTAAGCTGACGCTGTATTGTCTGTCAACAGTCTACATTACTAAGCTGACGCTGTATTGTCTGCCAACAGTCTACATTATTAAGCTGACACTGTATTGTCAGCCAACAGTCTACATTATTAAGCTGACACTGTATTGTCTGTCAACAGTCTACATTATTAAGCTGACACTGTATTGTCTGTCAACAGTCTACATTATTAAGACACTGTATTGTCTGCCAACAGTCTACATTATTAAGCTGACACTATATTGTCTGTCAACAGTCTACATTATAAAGCTGACGCTGTATTGTCTGCCAACAGTCTACATTATTAAGCTGACGCTGTATTGTTTGTCAACAGTCTACATTATTAATCTGACACTGTATTGTCTGTCAACAGTCTACATTATTAAGCTGACGCTGTATTGTCTGCCAACAGTCTACATTATTAAGCTGACGCTGTATTGTCTGTCAACAGTCTACATTATTAAGCTGACACTGTATTGTCTGTCAACAGTCTACATTATTAAGCTGACACTGTATTGTCTGTCAACAGTCTACATTATTAAGCTGACACTGTATTGTCTGTCAACAGTCTACATTATTAAGCTGACACTGTATTATTGTCTGTCAACAGTCTACATTATTAAGCTGACGCTGTATTGTCTGTGACAACAACAGTCTACATTATTAAGCTGACACTGTATTGTCTGTCAACAGTCTACATTATTAAGTGACACTGACACTGTCTGTAACAGTTGTACATTATTAAGCAACATTGTCAGTCTACATTATTAATCTGACACTGTATTGTCTGTCAACAGTCTACATTATTAAGCTGACACTGTATTGTCTGTCAACAGTCTACATTATTAATCTGACACTGTATTGTCTGTCAACAGTCTACATTATTAAGCTGACGCTGTATTGTCTGTCAACAGTCTACATTATTAAGCTGACACTGTATTGTCTGTCAACAGTCTACATTATTAAGCTGACACTGTATTGTCTGTCAACAGTCTACATTATTAATCTGACACTGTATTGTCTGTCAACCGTCTACATTATAAATCTGACACTGTATTGTCTGTCAACAGTCTACATTATTAAGCTGACGCTGTATTGTCTGTCAACAGTCTACATTATTAAGCTGACACTGTATTGTCTGTCAACAGTCTACATTATTAAGCTGACGCTGTATTGTCTGTCAACAGTCTACATTATTAAGCTGACGCTGTATTGTCTGTCAACAGTCTACATTATTAATCTGACAATGTATTGTCTGTCAACAGTCTACATTATTTAGCTGACGCTGTATTGTCTGTCAACAGTCTACATTATTAAGCTGACACTGTATTGTCTGTCAACAGTCTACATTATTAAGCTGACACTGTATTTTCTGTCAACAGTCTACATTATTAATCTGACACTGTATTGTCTGCCAACAGTCTACATTATTAAGCTGACACTGTATTGTCTGTCAACAGTCTACATTATTAAGCTGACGTTGATCTACATTATTAAGCTGACACTGTATTGTCTGTCAACAGTCTACATTATTAAGCTGACACTGTATTGTCTGTCAACAGACTATATTATGAAGCTGACACTATATTGTCTGTCAACAGTCTACATTATAAAGCTGACGCTGTATTGTCTGCCAACAGTCTACATTATTAAGCTGACACTGTATTGTCTGTATTGTCTGCCAACAGTCTACATTATTAAGCTGACACTGTATTGTCTGTCAACAGTCTACATTATTAAGCTGACGCTGTATTGTCTGTCAACAGTCTACATTATTAAGCTGACGCTGTATTGTCTGTCAACAGTCTACATTATTAAGCTGACGCTGTATTGTCTGCCAACAGTCTACATTATTAAGCTAACGCTGTATTGTCTGTCAACAGTCTACATTATTAAGCTGACACTGTATTGTCTGGCCATAGTCTACTTTACTAAGCTGACACTGTATTGTCTGCGAACAGTCTACATTATTAAAGTGACGCTGTATTGTCTGCCAACAGTCTACATTACTAAGCTGACGCTGTATTGTCTGCCAACAGTCTACATTATTAAGCTGACACTGTATTGTCTGCCAACAGTCTACATTATTAAGCTGACACTGTATTGTCTGTTCTACATTATTAAGCTGACACTGTATTGTCTGACATTAAGCTTAAGCTGTATTGTCTGTCAACAGTCTACATTACTAAGCTGACACTGTATTGTCTGTCAACAGTCTACATTATTAAGCTGACACTGTATTGTCTGTCAACAGTCTACATTATTAAGCTGACGCTGTATTGTCTGTCAACAGTCTACATTATTAAGCTGACACTGTATTGTCTGTCAACAGTCTACATTATTAAGCTGACACTGTATTGTCTGTCAACAGTCTACATTATTAAGCTGACACTGTATTGTCTGCCAACAGTCTACATTATTAAGCTGACACTGTATTGTCTGTCAACAGTCTACATTATTAAGCTGACTCTGTATTGTCTGTCAACAGTCTACATTATTAAGCTGACGCTGTATTGTCTGTCAACAGTCTACATTATTAAGCTGACACTGTATTGTCTGCCAACAGTCTACATTATTAAGCTGACGTTGTATTGTCTGTCAACAGTCTACAGTACTAAGCTGACGCTGTATTGTCTGCCAACAGTCTACATTATTAAGCTGACACTGTATTGTCTGTCAACAGTCTACATTATTAAGCTAACGCTGTATTGTCTGCCAACAGTCTACATTATTAAGCTGACACTGTATTGTCTGTCAACAGTCTACATTATTAAGCTGACGCTGTATTGTCTGTCAACAGTCTACATTATTAAGCTGACACTGTATTGTCTGTCAACAGTCTACATTATTAAGCTGACACTGTATTGTCTGCCAACAGTCTACATTATTAAGCTGACACTGTATTGTCTGTCAACAGTCTACATTATTAAGCTGACACTGTATTGTCTGCCAACAGTCTACATTATTAAGCTGACAATGTATTGTCTTTCAACAGTCTACATGATTAAGCGAACGCTGTATTGTCAGTCAACAGTCTACATTATTAAGCTGACACTGTATTGTCTGTCAACAGTCTACATTATTAATCTGACGCTGTATTGCCTGCCAACAGTCTACATTACTAAGCTGACACTGTATTGTCAGCCAACAGTCTACATTATTAAGCTGACACTGTATTGTCTGTCAATAGTCTACATGATTAAGCGGACGCTGTATTGTCTGTCAACAGTCTACATTACTAAGCTGACGCTGTATTGTCTGGCAACAGTCTACATTATTAAGCTGACACTGTATTGTCTGCCAACAGTCTACATTATTAAGCTGACACTGTATTGTCTGTCAACAGTCTACATTATTAATCTGACACTGTATTGTCTGTCAACAGACTATATTATGAAGCTGACACTATATTGTCTGTCAACAGTCTACATTATTAAGCTGACACTGTATTGTCTGTCAACAGTCTACATTATTAAGCTGACACTGTATTGTCTGTCAACAGTCTACATTATTAAGCTGACGCTGTATTGTCTGTCAACAGTCTACATTATTAATCTGACACTGTATTGTCTGTCAACAGTCTACATTATTAAGCTGACGCTGTATTGTCTGTCAACAGTGTACATTATTAAGCTGACACTGTATTGTCTGTCAACAGTCTACATTATTAATCTGACGCTGTATTGTCTGTCAACAGTCTACATTATTAAGCTGACACTGTATTGTCTGTCAACAGTCTACAGTACTAAGCTGACGCTGTATTGTCTGCCAACAGTCTACATTATTCAGCTGATACTGTATTGTTTGTCAACAGTCTACATTATTAAGCTGACGCTGTATTGTCTGTCAACAGTCTACATTATTAAGCTGACGCTGTATTGTTTGTCAAGTGTACATTGTTAAGCTGACACTGTTATATCTGCCAACAGTCTACATTATTAAGCTGACACTGTTATATCTGCCAACAGTCTACATTATTAAGCTGACACTGTATTGTCTGTCAACAGTCTACATTATTAAGCTGACACTGTATTGTCTGTCAACAGTCTACATTACTAAGCTGACACTGTATTGTCAGCCAACAGTCTACATTATTAATCTGACGCTGTATTGCCTGCCAACAGTCTACATTATTAAGCTGATACTGTATTATCTGGCCATAGTCTACATTACTAAGCTGACGCTGTATTGTCTGTCAACAGTCTACATTATTAAGCTGACGCTGTATTGTCTGTCAACAGTCTACATTATTAAGCTGACGCTGTATTGTCTGTCAACAGTCTACATTATTAAGCTGACACTGTATTGTCTGTCAACAGTCTACATTATTAAGCTGACGCTGTATTGTCTGTCAACAGTCTACATTATTAAGCTGACGCTGTATTGTCTGTCAACAGTCTACATTATTAAGCTGACGCTGTATTGTCTGTCAACAGTCTACATTATTAATCTGACGCTGTATTGTCTGCCAACAGTCTACATTACTAAGCTGACACTGTATTGTCTGCCAACAGTCTACATTATTAAGCTGACGCTGTATTGTCAGCCAACAGTCTACATTATTAAAGTGACGCTGTATTGTCTGTCAACAGTCTACATGATTAAGCGAACGCTGTATTGTCTGTCAACAGTCTACATTATTAAGCTGACGCTGTATTGTCTGTCAACAGTCTACATTATTAAGCTGACGCTGTATTGTCTGTCAACAGTCTACATTACTAAGCTGACACTGAATTGTCTGCCAACAGTCTACATTATTAAGTTGACAATGTATTGTCTGTCAACAGTCTACATTATTAAGCTGACATTGTATTGTCTGTCAACAGTCTACATTATTAAGCTGACAATGTATTGTCTTTCAACAGTCTACATTATTAAGCTGACGCTGTATTGTCCGCCAACAGTCTACATTATTAAGCTGACTCTGTATTGTCTGTCAACAGTCCAAAGTTTGGAATGATATAATATTGATAAAGGTGTTAAAAGGTGTCCCGTATTCAGAAGTTTTGAATGATAAAAGTAATATTGATAAAGGTGTTAAAAGGTGTCCTGTATTCAGAAGTTTGGAATGATAAAAGTAATATTGATAAAGGTGTTAAAAGGTGTCCTGTATTCAGAAGTTTGGAATGATATAATATTGATAAAGGTGTTGAAAGGTGTCCTGTATTCAGAAGTTTGGAATGATAAAAGTAATATTGATAAAGGTGTTAAAAGGTGTCCTGTATTCAGAAGTTTGGAATGATAAAAGTAATATTGATAAAGGTGTTAAAAGGTGTCCTGTATTCAGAAGTTTGGAATGATAAAATAAATATTGATAAAGGTGTTGAAAGGTGTCCTGTATTCAGAAGTTTGGAATGATAAAAGTAATATTGATAAAGGTGTTAAAAGGTGTCCTGTATTCAAAACTTTTGAATACTAAAATAAATATTGATAAAAGTGTTAAAAGGTGTCCTGTATTCAGAAGTTTCGAATGATAAAATAAATATTGATAAAGGTGTTGAAAGGTGTCCTGTATTCAAAAGTTTGGAATGATAAAAGTAATATTGGTAAAGGTGTTAAAAGGTGTCCTGTATTCAGAAGTTTGGAATGATAAAAGTAATATTGATAAAGGTGTTAAAAGGTGTCCTGTATTCTGTTGACATATCCACTTCTAAACATACTTTCTGTTCATATACCATTCACATTCCAGCGTCTCAGTCGTGTTTTATGGTTGCAGCCATATTGCCACTGACTAATGCTTCATTCCTACATATTCATATAAAGGTTGCAGTGTTTAATCTTTTTAATTTAAACATATTTTATTGTAAAAAGTACCACCCTGTCGTTTTATAGCCACTGACCCAGCAATACTTTAACAATACCGCTTTTTTCTCAATTTTCTGTGTATATTTAATTGAAGTTTCACATAGGATGACTCAGACTGATGATGGAACTTCACCTTATAAATAACCTTGATATTTTTGTTTCAACTTCGTCTTTCTCTACGTAGTTTTTTCGTCGAAAATACTTTAACGTATACCAAAATATGATCTGAGCATCGCGTGCTTCATGCCTAAAAGTTTGTGATCAAACGCCAGGAAATGCTTCTTTCTCGTGCATTTCTTTATATACACACCAATAAGAAAACTATCTTTATCACTGTCTGGATTTAAATATAGAAAACTACTGCAAACACAAGAAGCATCTGAGGATCTAGAAATGAAAGTGTTAACGTTTGGTTCTAGTGTTCGCATTGACCATCTTATATATATATTTATATCAATTAATTAAGCTACTGATTTTTTTCCTAGTGTAGGATAGTTAACTATTATAATCCGGCTAAAGTGAGGTCATCATACGACAATAAGCATTACACATCATTTGGGAAAACCCAGTGTATTTCCGCGGGTCAAGGTGCTTTTGTTGTATTGTGAACTCAGAAAATGGACTGTTTATAACGTACGGTTTGGTTTTTTGTGGACCTAGAAAGGGAAAGGACATCGATTTGCATTCCCTGTGACCTTTTAGGTAACATGCTTGGACAATACACTAATCAGGTATATTTAGAAACACTCCTTCAAACCCATTAGGAAACCTGGGGTCGTGCTGGTTGTATGTGTCTGTGGTACACAATTCGTGTACAAAACAAGTATTCTAATAATTTCTTGATATCAGCGTTGTTTTGTACCAACTTTGTTGTTGTAATTATCATGTATGACATCTTATGTATATAGCGTTGTTCTATAAATAACCATTTACCATTGTTTACAACAGCATTGTTTGTCATTGTTGATGATAAAGGAGGATAATATTACCTACAACATCGTCCGTCTCACCATAAGATATTTATTACTTATATATTAACTAACAATGTTTGTATTAGTATCGTTGATGATTGTGATGTTTAATTGTAGATTTGCTTTTATGAACACATTTCATGACTTCTTAAGACTAATAGCACTGAATAGCACTTGAGATTTCACTGTCTCATGTACAGGATATTGTTTTTCCTGTCCCAAGGAATTGTGTTGACACGTTAAATACTTCTTCAGATATTATGTTACATCATAAGATGGTGTAAAACTTTTGTAGATATTTCTGACTCCAGATATGATATAACATCATAAGATGGTGTAAAACTTTTGTAGATATTTCTGACTCCAAATATTATATAGCATCATAAGATGGTGTAAAACTTTTGTAGATATTTCTGACTCCAAATATTATATAGCATCATAAGATGGTGTAAAACTTTTGTAGATATTTCTTACTCCAAATATTATATAGCATCATAAGATGGTGTAAAACTTTTGTAGATATTTCTTACTCCAAATATTATATAGCATCATAAGATGGTGTAAAACTTTTGTAGATATTTCTGACTCCAGATATTTTATTACATCATAAGATATAAAAATAAAGAAATGGTGATGAGTATGACAATACTAATAAATTAAATTGATTAAGGTAATATTGTATGTAATATTGATATAATGACGTTACATAATGATTTTCTATAGAGTCATGTCACGTTACATAATGATTTTCTATAGAATTATGTCACGTTACATAATGATTTTCTATAGAGTCATGTCACGTTACATAATGATTTATCTAAAGAATCATGTCACGTTACATAATGATTTATCTAAAGAATCATGTCACGTTACATAATGATTTATCTAAAGAATCATGTCACGTTACATAATGATTTATCTAAAGAATCATGTCACGTTACATAATGATTTTCTATAGAGTCATGTCACGTTACATAATGATTTATCTAAAGAATCATGTCACGTTACATAATGATTTTCTATAGAATCATGTCACGTTACATAATGATTTATCTAAAGAATCATGTCACGTTACATAATGATTTATCTAAAGAATCATGTCACGTTACATAATGATTTATCTAAAGAATCATGTCACGTTACATAATGATTTATCTAAAGAATCATGTCACGTTACATAATGATTTATCTAAAGAATCATGTCACGTTACATAATGATGTCATGTCACGTTACATAATGATTTATCTAAAGAATCATGTATATAATGATTTATTACGTTACAAGAATCATGTCACGTTACATAATGATTTATCAAAGAATCATGTCATTTATATATAGTTTAATAATGATGTCACATAATGTCATGTCACGTTACATAATGATTTATCTAAAGAATCATGTCACGTTACATAATGATTTTCTATAGAATCATGTCACGTTACATAATGATATTTCTATAGAATTATGTCACGTTACATAATGATTTTCTATAGTCATGTCACGTTACATTTATATATTTTCTAGAATTATGTCACGTTACATAATGATTTTCTATAGAATTATGTCACGTTACAGAATGATTTATATATAGAATTATGTCACGTTACAGGATGATTTATATATAGAATTATGTCACGTTACAGGATGATTTATATATAGAATTATGTCACGTTACAGGATGATTTATATATATAATCATGTCACATTAAAAAGTTATTTATAATATTACCTGTGATGTTACAATTGACAGCATTAGCTATTTATAGAATCATTCTATTTTTATGGTAATATTACCTGTGATGTTGATACAATTGACAGCATTATCTATTTATAGAATCATGCTATTTCTATGGTAATATTACCTGTGATGTTGATACAATTGACAGCATTATCTATTCATAGAATCATGCAATTTGTATCTTACTATCTCATCTAAAGAGTTGGAAGAAAATGAAGTAAAAAGAAAGAAGAAAAGACTTTTGAAGGTTGGAGGGACCTGAAATATAACTATTGTGGCAGTCATTGCGAATATATATGATATTATAAACAATACATGGAGCACGTCTTTGTTGAAAAATCTATTAGACTCAGCAATAGATCTTTTCGGTAAATTTAAGTGTTTGCTTTTCCAGAGATGTGACCTATTATGCTATTTGGAAGCATCGAGGAAGATTTCAATATAACAGATAAATCTAACGATTGTAACGAATGTCTGCCAGACGAAAAGCTAGAAAAAGCGTTCCATAGCTCTCTACAAGAGGGCAGCAGCTTACCACTACTTAAGGAGGAACTTCGTCTCAAAATTCAGCACGAACGACTGAAGAGTGGACAAGATGAACTGGTTGTAGCTCAAAGTCCACCAAAACCCGACATTGTGAGTAGATTTTTTCCGACACAACAGTTAATTTTGATTAAAATGACAACTCACATTGCGTAGTACTTAATTAATATATTTTTAATGTTCATTTACTGTTGTGAAACAGAGTCTGGTTTAAAAGCCGACAAAAATGAATACGCTGTTTTGCACTGAAAGTACTCTTTCTTTAAAAAAACCACTCAGAAACTCATAAAACACATGGTTAATTAATTTATATATTTTCATAAAAAAATTACTTGTATCTATATATCAATCAATTAAGATAGCATTCAATTTAATAGCTACGCTATGAATAAATCTATAATAACAAATTACAACATTCTAGATAAAGTGGTTAAATTTCAGACCATATAAATATATGTTTGTTAAGTGATGATAATTTGGAGTAATTAGGATTGATCTAGTTGTGGTATACAAAACTGACAAATAGAAAACAATACAGTCAAAGTACTAGACGAGACAATGCTTTAAAGTCAATTTATTTGATTAATTAAGCTAACTGATTCAGAACTTGATCAGTGACACAATACGATGTCATATGTTTACCTTATGGTAGTTTGTATATATTTCTTCAATTTCACCTGATTTTAAATATCAATAATTTGGAACTAAAAAATAATATGTCAAGTGGTGTAGATTTTCAATGAAAACAATTTTTAATATTCAATGTCGGTCAATGATGATGTTTCCTTTGAGAGCGTGGCATTACTTACCGGAATTGGCCAAGGTTTACATGGCGGGTGTCGTCGATGAAGCAAAGGACGCTTACACCTGCGGAACAATGGTTTAATTCTCCTTGTACTTTTTCATGAGTCTCCATGAATATCTCTCTTTTGTTCCTATTTTGCCTTTGTTTTATTTAATTCTAGTTTGGAGGATGATTATGTTGACATGCTGGTTTGTTCTTATTTTTCCCCATCAGCCGATATAGATGGGAGTTTAGAAATAACTCGTCAAAGTGGTGTTATTCTTTACCCAGAAATATATATCTATAGTTCCATAATGTATATATCTGTTGTCCGATAATGTATATCTATTGTCTGATAATGTATATATATTGTCCAATATTGTACATATATTGTCCGATAATGTATATATATTGTCCAATATTGTACATATATTGTCCGATAATGTATATCTATTGTCCAATATTGTACATATATTGTCCGATAATGTATATCTATTATCCGATATTGTATACCATTTGTCTGATAATGTATATCTATTGTTTGATAATGTATACCTATTGTCCAATAATGTATATCTATTGTCAAATAATGTACACCTATTGTCCGATATCGTAGATGTTAATAACACCTTTGAGACAATTTCAGACTTTCCGAAACATTGTCACGTATTGACATGATTTACAGTCCGGCATTATAACCAGACATTTCCTGACTTTTTGTGAATCGCATGCTGTCGATGGTGGCTTTTTTTCTTTTTAAGTTGACGTTACCGGAAGTGTTTAAAAAGAATCGACGACGGTACCAGAACCGCCAGTCAGCTGATCGGTCAAGACACCGAGGGAAAGAATATGAAAAACAACTTTTAGAGGTTACAATATTTGATATATTCTTGTAGTGTTTTATACCTATGTTAAGTATGTTGGGGCGTTTTGATTGCTACATATGTCTGACAAGTGATTAGTATAAAGTAGCCGAAGGCACTGGTCTTCGTTGACATGGCATGCTAATGTGATGAGATACAGGATAAAGATAATATAAATTAAGTGGAAATTTGTTGGTTGTCTCCTGTCTCACTTGTGTTCAGATACAAATGCAACATTCGATCGATGGTCTTCAGTTTTAGTACATATCCTGAGGTTGTAGTAAGATTACTACCAAAATCACTCTTTCTTTAGGAAGTATATATTATAACATGTACGTCGTGCTCAAAGTTTTGTATAATAATAATATCCTGGTCATTTTCCTAGGCTTATGTTGTTTAAAGTTGAAGATTGATAGTTTTTGGGTTTCAGACAATCTCACAGCAGGAGAAGCGGAAGGCCAACTTGGAGCGGCTCAGAGACCGACTCATGGGTACGAAACAAATGCTTACAGATGCGTTAAATCAACACACAAAATGTTCCATAAGTGTTGGAAGAGACATTACATCACAGAGGTTTATATCACTGCTGGGATCAGATTGGCATGGAAAGATGATGCCAAATTAACAGATATCGAGATGACAAGAAATGGCATACAAGCAGTTTTTTTTCTGACGTCAGATTTCTCAGTATACCGTTGTGTTTTGTTTTAATGCTAAAATATTGTTGCTTTGTCGCTTTGAATTGTACAGTACTAGCCTGTGAGTCTCTAGATAAAATAATAATTCAAATAAAATATTAAAAAAGAAATTTCATTTTTATCAGATTTATTCGTATTAATACGTTGTTATATTACACCTAAACCAGATCATTTGTATAATTTTTCCATCCATATCAAAGGAGACGATTTTTCAATAAGTGATATTTGACAATGATTAATGTATTTGTTGGGGCAATGAGAAGTGTATGTTGGGACATGAGAAGTATGTTTGTTGGTACAGGAGAAATGTATTTGTTGGGGCAATGAGAAGTGTATGTTGGGACATGAGAAGTATGTTTGTTGGTACAGGAGAAATGTATTTGTTGGGGCAATGAGAAGTGTATGTTGGGACATGAAAAGTATGTTTGTTAGGACAGGAGAAATGTATTTGTTGGGGCAATGAGAAGTGTATGTTGGGACATGAGAAGTATGTTTGTTGGGACGGGAGAAATGTGTTTCTTGGGACATGAGAAGTGTATGTTGGGACATGAGAAGTGAGTTTGTTGGGATAATGAGAAATGTGTTTGTTGGCATAATGCGAAGTGTGTTTGTTAGGGCATGAGAAGTGTTTTGTTGGGACAATGAAAAGTGTGTTTGTTAGGGCATGAGAAATGTGTTTGTTAGGACAATGAGAAATGAGTTTGTTGGGACAATGAAAAGTGTGTTTGTTAGGGCATGAGAAATGAGTTTGTTAGGACAATGAGAAATGTGTTTGTTGGGACAATGAAAAGTGTTTGTTGGGACAATGAGAAATGAGTTTGTTGGGACAATGAGAAATGTGTGTGTTGGGATAATGCCAAGTAGGTTTGTTACGACAATGAAAAGTGTGTTAGGACAATGATAAATGTTTGTTACGACAATGAAAAGTGTGTTTATTGGGACAATGAGAAATGAGTTTGTTGGGACAATGCGAAGTGTGTTTGTTAGGGCATGAAAAGTGTGTTTGTTGGGACAATGAGAAATGTGTTTGTTTGGACAATGCGAAGTGTGTTTGTTAGGGCATGAGAAGTGTGTTTGTTGGGACAATGAGAAATGTGTTTGTTTGGACAATGCGAAGTGTGTTTGTTAGGGCATGAGAAGTTTGTTTGTTGGGACGATGAAAAATGTGTTTGTTTGGACAATGAGAAGTGTGTTTGTTTGGCGATGACTAGTGTGTTTGCGAGGACCTGAGAAATGTGTTTGTTGGGACATGAGTAAAAAGTTGTATCTGTCATAACATACCCTACGTTTTTTGTTTGATAAGAAAAATTCTAGGCTATTCTACTCGAATCTATCTATCAAAATGTCATTCAGATGCGAACATTAAACGTTTAGTCACTTTTGAATACTGAGTCTGACTTATAAAATACATAAGCTTATTTTGTAACACGAAGTTAACGAGATTTCTGATATTGTTTAAAATGCAATATTGGATATCTTTAAAACTGATGGAAATGCTTATAGACATTCCATCGCATTGGGATAGAAAGAAATTGAAGCAATCAACTATTTGTCTAATTTCCTCAATGTGATTGGTTAACCTGTTACAATACAAAATTTCTGATAGGCTGTTTTACAGAAAATGTTTAGTGATAATGACGTACGGGCTCAAAAGGTTGTATTGTATACAAAATGTATCGCCCGTTTCAATACGAACGCCCGCTTCATTACATAAAGATAACAAGAATTGCTTTAGACGAAGTATTTATATTACGTACCAATAAAAAATATGTTACCAGTTTTAAAATAAATTACTTGTTACCCTTCATAAAACGAGATGTTTAAAATCTTGACTAGACCTTCTGGAATATTGTACTGATGAAGACATACTTGCGCTTGCGCCTGCTTTAAAGCTTTGCACGTTATTTTCTGTCGCAGAAATTTTCAAAGTGAAAACAGCTACCAAGACGTATTCGTTTCATGAACAGACAAAGCATTGTACTATGTTTCTATGATAATTGATAGCATTCGTTTATTACGGATCGCCATGGTATAGCATTGACAATAAATAAATTCAGTTGCCATGGGAAACATATTGCCTTCAGTTGCTTGTTGAAACTTAGCTGTTGTAAAATCCAAGACAACATAGTAAATTATGTCGACTGCGACTGTCTCCTGTTTATTTCAGGCGATGTTGAAGCGATGCCAAAAGCAATCATAGTCGTGTAAAGCGATACGACGATATACAACAAGGAAGAATTCCGAAATGGCACGGATTAGTGGGGTTGTTGGGTTGTGTAACATCAACCGGTGTCATTGGCAAAATATCAGTGATAGTATTTGAAAGGATAACGAAGCATGAATGTTGTACATTGAATTTACTGTCACTTGAAATATCGACACAGACACATTATTCACAACACCAGTTTAACCGAGTTAAAAGACGGCTATGACGACCGACACTTACACATGTAAGTTCATAACCTTATCTGTTTAGACTGTTTACAGGTGCATATTGCTAAACATCGCATTGGCTGTGACTGGTTCGGATATAACTTGTTTGAGTGTTTTTTCGTCCACGTTTCTTAATAACATTTGGAAGATTCTGAACCAATAGGCAAGTTTATTCAGGAAACAAGTCGTATTGGTGAATAAATAATTGGCGATTAGGAAATCCAAGATGAATGCTGATTAAGGTCAAAGACTTATTAGTGTGAATAATAATGATTATTCATTATTGCCATGTTAACGGCCCGTCAACACATCAAAGGTAATTAGGGCCATCAACCGGTAAAACACACAACGATCCAAAAAAAATTAAATTAAACGAACCAAAAGGTAAAAGACAAATGCTAAAAATCTTACATGGGTATTTTAACACAAAAGATTAAAATGGTACGTCATAGTCTATTATATACAGACCAATATCTTTCAGGTAATGTCGAATTTAACAAATTTCAACAGTTTCAAAAAGGGGTTTTTGACATGTAATGTTACGATAAAAACATTCTCGAGTAGACAGAAAGTCAATGCAGTACAATAAAAATGTTTAACAGTGAATGGCTCATCACATCCTGTGCACCGAGGATTAAATTCGCCTTTCAACATACATGAAATGTGTAAGGTATGTATGGCCCATCCGAAGACGAGCAAAGACAACTTCGTCTCGGTGGTTGTCCCTATAGCCTGGAGACCATTCACCGGTAACAGGTATAACGGAGTGCAATTTGTTATTGGTATATGTATTCCAATCCTCCTG
Source organism: Ylistrum balloti (assembly GCF_031769215.1). NCBI lineage: Eukaryota > Metazoa > Mollusca > Bivalvia > Pectinida > Pectinidae > Ylistrum > Ylistrum balloti. The sequence continues at coordinate 132,173 of NW_026782797.1, read as the reverse complement.
CCACTGAGCTGTTAAAATGTATTTAATGCATGGTGTAAAATCGGTAAAATGAAGTTTAAAAACAACAAGTGGTAGCGATAAAGCGTCCTTAGCGGCACGATCTACTTTTTCATTGCCTGGTATTCCCATGTGTCCAGGAACCCAGCAAAAAGCAATACGAAAGGCAAGTTCATAATACAGTATTAAGGTATTACGAATGAAAATATTTTCGATATTTCTATTGCTAAGACTTTGTAGTACAGAAACAGAGTCTGAATGGATAACAGCTCTCATTACTTTGTTTCTTTGAATATATGACAAATCCAAAACAATCATTTGTTTTTATTTACGAAATATGTTTTTTTTCTGACCGTTTATTGTTCGTTTCTGAGTAATACATGTAAATACACTTGCTGAATATGAAACGACCGTCAAGATCAGTAGGTACATAAATATATATATATTTTTTTTTTTTTAGGGTGGGGGTTACGACTTTGTTCATTTTGTTCATTCTCGACGAAAAGTGTTGTTTGTAGTATAGTTCACATGGATATTAAGGCTCTGAAATTGCATCCCTTAATCATATATGGACGTCATGTTTCTGATAATCTTAGGCTTTAAGCACTTTTGGCCCGATGTTCTGTTTATAATTGAAGGGGAATAAGTCTAGCTTGATTTACACATGAGCAAAGAAACCGAAATCAGGATATTTGTTGTCGCTGTCTGGTGATACCTCCCATCTTAATATTTTGATTCTTATGTTTTCAAGTCATGACAGTAAACCTCATTTTTAATTTCAGTATATATAAAATAAACAAGGTGCACATTTACACACATTTACACACATGCTGGAAATCCCCGTCAAGGTCATTCTTGATCGGCAGCCAAATATAAGCTGGCTGGGAATTCCAGCCTTTTAATCACACAACGTCATCTGAATGCTAAAGACCGTCTTCTGTACAAGGTTGTCATTATACAGGTGAGATACTGATTTTACATGTCTGTTTCAAAATCTGTGATCGTCACATAACTATCTGGACGAATGTCTATTTCAAAATCTGTGATAGTCACATGACTATCTGGACGAATGTCTATTTCAAAATCTGTGATAGTCACATGACTATCTGGACGGATGTCTATTTCAAAATCTGCTTTCTATATATGTTTTTCCTCATGAAAAATCATTCCTGGAGTTTCTATTTTAATGGGTATGTTTTGTATCGGATTGACTTTACATCAAATCCGACGTTCCCTATATTTCCTTCACCAGATATCAGATGTGATCTTGACAGGTAGACCAGATGTTACTACCATGCTACTAAGCTATGGCTTGGGGACAAATTCACCATTATCTAGTTAAACCTTCCTTCTCGATATCGACTAAACAGAGATTACACAACGAGTGGTTTGTATTTTATGGTATCTCTTCTCTCACGTCAATTATTTTCCATAAGTTAGAAAAAAACTCGCTGATAAAAGCTTGTGTTTTTTGTAACATTTTGAAAATAACTAAAGAGAGTGATAAAAATCATGCATGTAATAACCACAAGTTGGTGCGACCTGTTTCTACCACAATCAAAAACTGTCCTGAGAATTGAATTACCTGTTCTGTACCAACATGTGTTTAGTTTACGGCGTAAGTTGGGACGTAATGATAAATCCTATAGTAAAACACCGATAATTAATATGGAAATTCAAAAATTGCAGAAATGCGTAAAAATATTATTATAATTTATTACAAATCATAACAAGTGATACATGGATTTATCATCAAAGCGATGAATTCATAGAAATAAATACCAAAAGTCAAATTGTTTCAAAAAAAAATTGTGAACTATTAATCGCGCGTTTTTCTGTCCGCCAGTGCGTGAAACGCCTTTCGATCAAAGTTTGAACTTTTTAACCAAACAAAAAAAACCTATATACCACTTTTAATACATAACTTACTTCTATCCGACGGTCAGCATGTTTACACAATGGTGTGAGAGTGGAATAAAAACATCTTATCGATGATAATGTAACCATTTAAAATCGCTCAAAAAATACTAGCCTTTTCCTTTATTTCTCGTGCCCAATAGTTCCTAAAGGAGCTAACACTGGATTTCAGAAAAATGACAATCGTTTAACCTATTCTGTTACTGATCAGAACTAGAAACTTATAATTGAATTCATTGTACAGGGCTAGGTAAACTGCCTTCCTTTGGTTTATAAAAGAAACTTATTGTATGAAGGGATCGATTTCATTTTTTAAGATTTAAAACAATGAATTTATTATGCAAAAGCCTTTCTAAAGTCCAATCATGTACAACAACATTGGCTAAATATAATAAAATCATGGAATACCGATGTCTTTGTCTGTACATCCTTCTAAAGCATCTGACGTGAAATTGATAGTGTACAAATAAATCCAAAGCACTCCAGCTAGAGTGTTAGGATATTAAATCTTAGAGACTACACACCATTCCATATGATAAACAAATGTTAAATGCAGTTATAGCATGTATACATATATGTAACATGATAGGTGATATTACATTGATTACAGGGTAGATATATGATGGGTGTTATCACTCTGATTACAGGGTAGATATATAATGGGTGTTATCACTCTGATTACAGGGTAGATATATGATGAGTGATATTACACTGATGACAGGGTAGATATGTGATGGTTGATATTACACTGATGACAGGGTAGATATGTGATGGGTGATATTACACTGATGACAGGGTAGATATGTGATGGTTGATATTACACTGATGACAGGGTAGATATGTGATGATGGGTGATATATGATGGGTGATATATACACTGATGGGGTAGATATATGATGATATTATTACAGGGTGATATATGATGACATGGGTAGATATGTGATGGTTGATATTACACTGATGACAGGGTAGATATATGATGGGTGATATTACATTGATTACAGGGTAGATATATGATGGGTGATATTACACTGATGACAGGGTAGATATATGATGGGTGATATTACATTGATTACAGGGTAGATATATGATGGGTGATATTACACTGATGACAGGGTAGATATATGATGGGTGATATTACAGATGGGTGATATTACAGGGTAATATTGGGTGATATTACACTGATTACAGGGTAGATATATGATGGGTGATATTACACTGATGACAGGGTAGATATATGATGGGTGATATTACATTGATTACAGGGTAGATATATGATGGGTGATATTACACTGATTACAGGGTAGATATGTGATGGGTGATATTACACTGATGACAGGGTAGATATATGATGGGTGATATTACATTGATTACAGGGTAGATATATGATGGGTGATATTACACTGATTACAGGGTAGATATGTGATGGGTGATATTACACTTATTACCAGGTAACATATGATGGGTGATATTACACTGATGACAGGGTAGATATGTGATGGGTGATATTACACTGATTACAGGGTAGATATATGATGGGTGATATTACACTGATTACAGGGTAGATATATGATGGGTGATATTACATTGATGACAGGGTAGATATATGATGGGTGATATTACACTGATGACAGGGTAGATATATGATGGGTGATATTACACTGATGACAGGGTAGATATATGATGGGTGATATTACACTGATGACAGGGTAGATATATGATGGGTGATATTACACTGATGACAGGGTAGATATATGATGGGTGATATTACACTGATTACCAGGTAACATATGGTGGGTGATATTACACTGATGACAGGGTAGATATGTGATGGGTGATATTACACTGATGACAGGGTAGATATATGATGGGTGATATTACACTGATGACAGGGTAGATATATGATGGGTGATATTACACTGATTACAGGGTAGATATGTGATGGGTGATATTACACTGATGACAGGGTAGATATGTGATGGGTGATATTACACTGATGACAGGGTAGATATGTGATGGGTGATATTACACTGATGACAGGGTAGATATGTGATGGGTGATATTACACTGATGACAGGGTAGATATGTGATGGGTGATATTACACTGATTACAGGGTAGATATGTGATGGGTGATATTACACTTATTACCAGGTAACATATGGTGGGTGATATTACACTGTTTACAGGGTAGAATATGATGGGTGATATTACACTGATGACAGAGTAGATATATGGTGGGTGATATTACACATATTAAAGGGTAGATATATGATGGTTGATATTACACTGATTACAGGGTAGATATGTGATGGGTGACATCACACTAATATGTTTGTACCTCTGTGATGTACTCACACCTTATTTCGGTGTTTCGTAGTATCGGACATTGAACCGTGTTTTATCTGTTTAATGCAATTAACAACATTCCAAAATTAGCGCAGTAAAATCATTGTCTTGTTTAACACTTCTATATCAATGTAATCTATATTCCTATTATAATACTGCAAACAGCAAACTTAATGTTCATGTAAGAATTCGATTGACCATCTGAAGACACGTTATATTCCATCCGGATGAAAACACGTCACCAAATACTTTAAAAATCATCAAGAAAGCATACCACAATCATATAAAGCACCATCTGCTGGTTTCTGTCAGTGATTTCCCCTCGGCCTTAATTTGATAGGCATTTACATGGTATTCGCAGATTTTACCAAAACCCGTTTACATAAAAAGAAATGTCCTCTCAAAAACGGCCCAGCGTTTTCCTTTAGGTCTGAGGGACCAAATAATTGTGAGAAATATGTTTGTCTCGGCTCGTTTAGCTTTCAGAGATATAACACAAGGTGTAGAAGTTTTGAGAGTGGCATTTCTACTGGATGTGGTTTAGAAAACTTTGCTGTTTTACCTATCACCTACTAGAAGAAAATGTTCCGAAATACCGTTTGCTGCTATTTTATTCACTAAATTTAAAGTTGTGGAGTTCGTCCCTTATCAAAAAATTTAATTGGTGGTAATATGACCACAAGGAATGTTCAGGACTAGGCAAACATGACCAAGCGTGTATGCGTGCGAACAGACTCTTGTGTGTCAAATCGATACTAACTTCCTAACACTAATTTCCCGGTCATATCTTAGTCACATGTATAAATATACACAGGAAATTCCAAGTATACATGTATATTGTGGAAGTTTTTATGACTACAAAAGTATCCTAAACATCAGTAAGTATAGAAATATCGAGTCAGTTTTGTGTAGAGGCCCAATGAAAGTAGAATACCACACGGTCTAACTAGTCTCACCAATAGTTTGATGTTGTAAATAGTAGAAATATTGTGCATTGATAAACCTTAAACGTTTATATTTTTCAATATGTAATGTTTTAATGGCTTGTTTCAGTCTTTGATATCCTATCACTTTGATTTTTGATTACCTGTGTATTTCCACATTCCCCATCATCCATCCCTTTCCTCGTACTGTAACCTTGCTTTTCGTATTCCTGTTGTAAATGTTTCTTGTAAATTCGTTTAATTGTCATCCCATAAAATTAGTGTAAATGTTACCAACATTTGAGATAAACAATTGCTACTTGTATAGCTACCATCATGTCCTTCTAAGATATGTATATATCTCAAAGGATTAAAGATATTTCCATATAACATTCACACGTTTTAAAGTGATGGAACTGACAAATAATTAAATGTTGCCAGATAGATTTGGCGAAAAATTGTTTTTCAGCAAATAAATGAGGGACATTACATTGTAAGTAAATGTAGCACGTTTTACATTTACTGTTCACACAAGGAATGCTATGATTTTGAATCATTTACTGTTCACACAAGGAATGCTATGATTTTGAATCATTTACTGTTCACACAAGGAATGCTGTGATTTTGAATCATTTACTGTTCACACAAGGAATGCTATGATTTTGAATTTACATTACACTCTATGTAGAACACTGTTTACACGAGGAATATTATAATTTTGGATTTACTATATATAAATTAGGAATACATCTTTTACATTTTCTGTATAAATGAAGAATATTATCATATTTGTGTTTTATAAATGATGAAATATTGATCCTAGTAATTCAACAATTCAGGTCTCACGTATGCACAATCTATGGAAAACTTTGACACTTAAATTTAAAAGGATTATCGTAGCAACGAAAAATCGTTTTTTTAATATCAACCGAATCACGCCCATCAATAAGATTTCTACAAAACATTTGATAAAGCGACCCGTTGAAGTTATAGTCACAACCACACATAACAAAGTTTATAGAAACACAAGTTTAAAATATCTTTCTAGTCGGTGAGGCTAGGTACATAACCCGTGCAAATCCAGAAGAAAAAAAAGACACGAACGAAACAAATGATTGAATTAAGGAGGTGCCTTCATTCTAGTCTATCTTTTGATATATTTTGTGAATCCCAATATTGAATTATTTTTAGAAAATGTCAAGTACGTTAGTTTTGAAACAGCAACGCAGTTTAAATCATTATTTTGTGTGTGTGTGTGTGTGTGTGTGTGTGTGTGTGTGTGTGTGTGTGTGTGTGTGTGTGTGTGTGTGTGTGTGTTTGTTTGCTATCGTTTAGATTGCAGGTGGTAAGCACTGCTGGTGGACTTTTAGTGCTCGATATTTGCCAGGTTTTAATAAATCCGAATTGTGGCACGGCTCATTTGAAATATGCAGACGTGTAAAAATTAACGACACTTATTGAATAACGTGTTTACAGGTTAACATCTTTTGAAACTCTGTGTTATGAGTTTGTCTATTAGTTGATGACACTAACAGTGTACAAACAAAATATCCCCTCTCCTATGTAATACATAACATATACACTTCACCTATATATAACACTATAAACTAAACGAAAGTAGAAATCCCAATAAGAAAACGCTCCACCGATTATTATGCATGAGAGCGTGTGAACACTCAAGCAGCACATCATAAAGTAAGTCTTATGTTTCCTATTTTCCTTGTCGATGAGTATTGCTAAAACTGACTTTGACTGCATAACAAATTTATCATAATTTGTGTGTATCCTACATTGCATTGTATTTAGGAGACAAAGATGGCCGATTCTCCCATTCCAGACGATGACATTGAAGTGTTAGAAGAAATAGACGATGAAAACTTAGTAAAGGCTATCGAAGAGAGTCGAAGAAATCAGTCGACCATGCCACTCATCAAACAGGAGCTTCGATATACCATACAGTACCGGCGTATGTCTTCTGGTCAGAAGGAGCTGGTGTTGGAGGAGAAAACAAAGTCGGAATATAAGGTAATGGGAAGAGTAAATTACAAAGGGTGGTACAAGATTTAGACACGTCAAAGGGTGGTACAAGATTTAGACACGTCAAAGGGTGGTACAAGATTTAGACACGTCAAAGACACGTCAAAGGGTGGTACAAGATTTAGACACGTCAAAGGGTGGTACAAGATTTAGACACGTCAAAGGGTGGTACAAGATTTAGACACGTCAAAGGGTGGTACAAGATTTAGACACGTCAAAGGGTGGTACAAGATTTAGACACGTCAAAGGGTGGTACAAGATTTAGACACGTCAAAGGGTGGTACAAGATTTAGACACGTCAAAGGGTGGTACAAGATTTAGACACGTCAAGGGTGGTATTTAGACACGTCAAAGGGTGGTGCTGGTACAAGATTTAGACACGTCAAAGGGTGGTACAAGATTTAGACACGTCAAAGGGTGGTACAAGATTTAGACACGTCAAAGGGTGGTACAAGATTTAGACACGTCAAAGGGTACAAGATTTAGACACGTCAAGATTTAGACACGTCAAAGGGTGTTACAAGATTTAGACACGTCAAAGGGTGGTACAAGATTTAGACACGTCAAAGGGTGGTACAAGATTTAGACACGTCAAAGGGTGGTATAAGATTTAGACACGTCAAAGGGTGGTACAAGATTTAGACACGTCAAAGAGTGGTATAAGATTTAGACACGTCAAAGGATGGTACAAGATTTAGACACGTCAAAGGGTGGTACAAGATTTAGACATGTCAAAGGATGGTACAAGATTTAGACACGTCAAAGGGTGGTACATGATTTAGACACGTCAAAGGGTGGTACAAGATTTAGACACGTCAAAGAGTGGTACAAGATTTAGACACATCAAAGAGTGGCACAAGATTTAGACAAGTCAAAGTATTGTACAATATATAGACACGTCAAAGTTTGACAGAAGGTGCCCAAGTAATGAACAAAAGATACATGTCAAATGGTTGTACATAAGTTACATACATATCAAAATATTGTACAAAAACACACATATGTCAAAGGGTTGTACAAAAACGTACATATCAAGGAGTGTACATAAGACACATGTCGAAGTATTTTACTTAAGACTGTTCTTAGGGCACATATACCAAAACATTTTAAAGTGTCACTAGATTGTTAATAATAAAAGCTATGACAAATGGTTGAACATATATATACACACATATATATCAAAGATGGTACAAAAGGTACGTATATGTAAAATTTAAACGACATATGTATATTACAAGACTATTGTTCTAACGACAGATGTGAGCATACTACCAGACTATTGCTCGAACGACAGATGTGAGTATACTACCAGACTATTGCTCGAACGACAGATGTGAGTATACTACCAGACTATTGCTCTAACGACAGATGTGAGTATACTACCAGACTATTGCTCTAACGACAGAAGTGACTATACTACTAGACTATTACACTAACGACAGAAGTGACTATACTACTAGACTATTACTCTAACGACAGAAGTGACTATACTACTAGACTATTGCTCTAACGACAGATGTTAGTATACTACTAGACTATTACTCTAACGACAGAAGTGACTATACTACTAGACTATTGCTCTAACGACAGATGTTGGTATACTACTAGACTACTGCTCTAACGACAGATGTTGGTATACTACTAGACTATTACTCTAACGACAGATGTGAGTATACTACAGACTACTGCTCTAACGACAGATGTGAGTATACTACTAGACTACTGCTCTAACGACAGATGTTAGTATACTACCAGACTACTGCTCTAACGACAGATGTGAGTATACTACTAGACTACTGCTCTAACGACAGATGCTAGTATACTACCAGACTATTGCTCGAACGATAGATGTGAGTATACTACCAGACTATTGCTCGAACGATAGATATGAGTATACTAGCAGACTATTGCTCTAACGATAGATGTTAGTATACTACCAGACTATTACTCTAACGACAGAAGTGACTATACTACTAGACTATTGCTCTAACGACAGATGTTAGTATACTACCAGACTATTGCTCTAACGACAGATGAGAGTTACAACTAGACTATTTCTCTAACGACAGATGTTAGTATACTACCAGACTATTTCTCTAACGATAGATGTGAGTATACTACCAGACTACTGCTCTAACGACAGAAGTGACTATACTACCAGACTATTGCTCTAACGACAGATGTTGGTATACTACCAGACTACTGCTCTAACGATAGATGTGAGTATACTACCAGACTACTGCTCTAACGACAGAAGTGACTATACTACCAGACTATTGCTCTAACGACAGATGTTGGTATACTACCAGACTATTTCTCTAACGACAGATGTTAGTATACTACCAGACTATTACTCTAACGACAGAAGTGACTATACTACCAGACTATTGCTCTAACGACAGATGTTGGTATACTACCAGACTATTGCTCTAACGACAGATGTGAGTATACTACCAGACTACTGCTCTAACGATAGATGTGAGTATACTACCAGACTACTGCTCTAACGACAGATGTGAGTATACTACCAGACTACTGCTCTAACGATAGATGTGAGTATACTACCAGACTACTGCTCTAACGACAGATGTGAGTATACTACCAGACTATTGCTCTAACGACTGATGTGAGTATACTACTAGACTACTGCTCTAACGACAGATGTTGGTATACTACCAGACTACTGCTCTAACGACAGATGTGAGTATACTACCAGACCACTGCTCTAACGATAGATGTTAGTATACTACCAGACTACTGCTCTAACGACAGAAGTGAGTATACTACCAGACTATTGCTCTAACGACAGAAGTGAGTATACTACCAGACTATTGCTCTAACGACAGATGTGAGTATACTACCAGACTACTGTTCTAACGACAGATGTTAGTATACTACTAGACTACTGCTCTAACGACAGATGTTGGTATACTACTAGACTATTACTCTAACGACAGATGTGAGTATACTACCAGACTACTGCTCTAACGACAGATGTTAGTATACTACTAGACTATTACTCTAACGACAGATGTGAGTATACTACCAGACTACTGCTCTAACGACAGATGTGAGTATACTACCAGACTACTGCTCTAACGACAGATGTGAGTATACTACTAGACTACTGCTCTAACGACAGATGTGAGTATACTACCAGACTATTACTCTAACGATAGATGTGAGTATACTACCAGACTACTGTTTAACGATAAGTATTAATATAAGATAAGACGATTATAGTTATAGTAGTGAGTTTGCCACTAGACTACTTATCCATGCCGTTTACAGTAAATATTTATTCAACACACTGGTGTAAAGATTAAACCTCTGATTTGAAATGATATTTCATGGAAATTCTATTTATATGTACATCCGCTTCCGTTTCAATGTCGGCTTCATAGGGAACTATATCTATAAAACAAAGCAATGATCTAAAAATAGAAATACTAGCGGGCAGTAATAGAACCACACATAATCAGATACTATTGTAATTTTGATGTATGAAGTTTAGAACTCTCAGATGTGTGGACAAAATTTTCAATACTTCTTTTAAACCAAAGGATAGTTATTTTCAGAGGGTTGACTGAAAATCAGAGCAATTCCTGACACGAAGGCCACATACACAGATGATAAGGAAATGTTTCTTATATCTGACGAGATATGTTTGTATTCAAAGCAAACTGACATGCAATACGCAAAAACAAGAAACTTATAAATGTAACTAAGCCAGACAACTGGTCAGATAAAAACATGACGTTATATGAAAACACAATGAAATTGCTAGATAAAAGCATGACGTTATATGACAACACAATAAAATGGTCGGATAAAAGCATGACGTTATATGACAACACAATAAAGTGGCTAGATAAAAGTATGACGTTATATGACAACACAATAAAATGGCTAGATTAAAACATGACGTTATATGACAACACAATAAAATGGTCAGATTAAAACATGACGTTATATGACAACACAATAAAATGGTCAGATTAAAACATGACGTTATATGACAACACAATAAAATGGTCAGATAAAAGCATGACGTTATATGACAACACAATAAAATGGTCAGATAAAAGCATGACGTTATATGACAACACAATAAAGTGGCTAGATAAAAGTATGACGTTATATGACAACACAATAAAATGGCTAGATTAAAACATGACGTTATATGACAACACAATAAAATGGTCAGATTAAAACATGACGTTATATGACAACACAATAAAATGGTCAGATAAAAGCATGACGTTATATGACAACACAATAAAATGGTCAGATAAAATTATGACGTTATATGACAACACAATAAAGTGGCTAGATAAAAGTATGACGTTATATGACAACACAATAAAATGGTCAGATAAAAGCATGACGTTATATGACAACACAATAAAATGGTCAGATAAAAGCATGACGTTATATGACAACACAATAAAATGGTCAGATAAAAGCATGACGTTATATGACAACACAATAAAATGGTCAGATAAAAGCATGACGTTATATGACAACACAATAAAATGGTCAGATAAAAGCATGACGTTATATGACAACACAATAAAATGGCCAGATAAAATTATGACGTTATATGACAACACAATAAAGTGGCTAGATAAAAGTATGACGTTATATGACAACACAATAAAATGGCTAGATTAAAACATGACGTTATATGACAACACAATAAAATGGTCAGATTAAAACATGACGTTATATGACAACACAATAAAATGGTCAGATAAAATTATGACGTTATATGACAACACAATAAAGTGGCTAGATAAAAGTATGACGTTATATGACAACACAATAAAATGGCTAGATTAAAACATGACGTTATATGACAACACAATAAAATGGTCAGATTAAAACATGACGTTATATGAAAACACAATGAAATGGCCAGATAAAAGTATGACGTTATATGACAACACAATAAAATGGTCAGATTAAAACATGACGTTATATGACAACACAATAAAATGGTCAGATTAAAACATGACGTTATATGACAACACAATAAAGTGGCTAGATAAAAGTATGACGTTATATGACAACACAATAAAGTGGGTAGATAAAAGCATGACGTTATATGACAACACAATAAAATGGCTAGATAAAAGTATGACGTTATATGACAACACAATAAAATGGTCAGATTAAAACATGACGTTATATTACAACACAATGAAATGGCTAGATAAAAGTATGACGTTATATGACAACACAATAAAATGGCTAGATAAAAGTATGACGTTATATGACAACACAATGAAATGGCCAGATAAAAGCATAACGCTATATGACAACACAATAAAATGGCTACATGTATTTATTATTTTTTTTTTCCATTTAAAGACTGATGTACAATTCAGTAGCAATACAACGAGTCACTAATCTTATTACTTAAAGATACGGGGACAGTAACTTTATACCGGGACAGTAATTTTTTACGGGGACAGTAACTTTGTACAGGGACAGTAACTTCATACCGGGACAGTAACTTTTTACGGGGACAGTAACTTTATACCGGGACAGTAACTTTTTACGGGACAGTAACTTTGTACAGGGACAGTAACTTTATACAGGGACAGTAACTTTTTACGGGGACAGCAACTTTACAATACTCGTCTGTATCAATATCAATTAGTGGTATAAAAGGTGCAATAATTGGAGATCATGTGTATATATTTATCAACGATACTTAGGGAACAAAGACTGGAAATCATGTGTATATATTTATCAACGATACTCAGGTACAAAGGAGAGAAATCATGTGTATATATTTATCAACGATACTTAAGGTACAAAGACTGGAAATCATGTATATATATTTATCAACGATACTTAGGGTACAAAGACTGGAAATCATGAGTATATATTTATCAACGATACTTAGGGTACAAAGACTGGAGATCATGTGTATATATTTATCAACGATACTTAGGGTACAAAGACTGGAAATCATGAGTATATATTTATCAACGATACTTAGGGTACAAAGACTGGAGATCATGTGTATATATTTATCAACTTAGGGTACAAAGACTGGAAATCATGAGTATATATTTATCAACGATATTTAGGGTACAAAGACTGGAGATCATGTGTATATATTTATCAACGATACTTAGGGTGCAAAGACTGGAGATCATGTGTATATATTTATCAACGATACTCAGGTACAAAGGATGGAAATCATGTGTTTATATTTATCAACGATACTTATGGTACAAAGATGGAAATCATGTTTATATATTTATCAACGATACTTAAGGTACAAATACTGGAAATCTTGTGTATATATTTATCAACGATACTCAGGAGAAAAGATGTAAATCATGTGTATATATTTATCAACAATAGTTAAGTTACAAAGGATACAAATGATGTGAATATATTTATCAACGATACTTAGGGTACAAAGACTGGAAATCATGAGATATATTTATCAACGATACTTAGGTTACAAAGATGGAAATCATGTGTATATATTTAACAACGATACTCAGGTACAAAGGATAGAAATCATGTGTTTATATTTATCAACGATACTTATGGTACAAAGATGGAAATTATGTGTATATATTTATCAACGATACTCAGCTACAAAAACTGGATATCATGTGTATACATTTATCAACGATACTTAGGTTACAAAGACTGAAAATCATGTGTTTATATTGATCAACATTACTTAGATTAGAAAGACTGGAATTCATGTGTATACATTTATCAACGATACTTAGGGTACAAAGATGGAAATCATGTGTATATATTTATCAACGATACTTAGGGTACAAAGACTGGAAGTCATGTGCATATATTTATCAACGATACTTAGGGTACAAAGACTGGAAATCATGTTTATATATTTATCAACGATACTTAGGGTACAAAGACTGGAAGTTATGTGCATATATTTATCAACGATACTTAGGGTACAAAGACTGGAAATCATGTTTATATATTTATCAACGATACTTAGGGTACAAAGACTGGAATTCATGTTTATATATTTATCAACGATACTTAGGGTACAAAGATTGAAATCAGGTGTATATATTGATCAACGATTCTTAGGGTACAAACACTGGAAATCTTGTGTATATATTTATCAACGATACTCAGGAGAAAAGATGTAAATCATGTTTATATATTTATCAACGATACTTAGGTTACAAAGATGTAAATCATGTGTATATATTTATCAACGATACTTAGGGTACAAAGACTGGAAATCATGTGTATATATTGATCAACGATACTCAGGTACAAAGGATAGAAATCATGTGTATATATTTATCAATGATACTTAGGGGGTACAAAGATGGAAATCATGTATATATATTTATCAACGATACTCAAGAACAAAGATGGAGATTATGTGTATATATTTATCAACGATACTTAGGGTACAAAGACTGGAAATCATGAGATATATTTATCAACGATACTTAGGGTACAAAGATGGAAATCATGTGTATACATTTATCAACGATACTCAGGTACAAAGGATAGAAATCATGTGTATATATTTATCAACGATACTTAGTGTACAAAGACTGGAAATCATGTGTATATATTTATCAACGATACTCAAGAACAAAGAATGAAATCATGTGTATATATTTATCAACGATACTTAGGGTACAAAGACTGGAAGTCATGTGCATATATTTATCAACGATACTTAGGATACAAAGATGGAAATCATGTGTATATATTTATCAACGATACTCAAGAACAAAGAATGAAATCATGTGTATATATTTATCAACTATACTTAGGGTACAAAGAATAGAAATCATGAGATTTATTTATCAACGATACTTAGGGTACAAAGACTAGAAGTCATGTACATATATTTCTCAACGGTACTTAGGGTACAAAGATGGAAATCATACTTAAAATAGAAAAAGATGATGGAGTAATTATTTCAAACCAAGATGGTATCTGAATTGAAATTACCAAATTCTATAAATCTTTATATGATCGTTATGATAATACAGAGAGGGTTGATTTAAACACAATTTTAAGAAAAGATGTTGAGATTCCAAAATTGAATGATCAAGAATGTAATATGTTAGAAGGACCTATTCAATATCATGAGGCAGCTGCGACTTTGAAGAAAATGAAAAATAACAAAAGCCCTGGTTCAGATGGATTAACAGTTGAATTCTTTAAATGCTTTTGGAAAAATATTGGTTATTTTATATTAAGATCAATTTTAAAAACTGTCGACCAATTTCTCTATTGAATACTGTATATAAAATTGCATCTGGAGCGATCACAAGTAGAATTAAGACTGTATTAGATAAATTAATAAATATGGATCAAACTGGATTTATTAGTGGGAGGTACATGGGAGAAAACACAAGATTAATCTATGATATGATGCAATATGCAGAAGAATTTGATCTTCCTGGCCTGTTACTTATTATAGATTTTGAGAAAGCCTTTGATTCTGTGTCATGGAAATTTGTTGATGAAGTTTTACTTTTTTTAAATTTCGGACCTAGTATGAGAAAATGGATAACGACTTTGCGCAATAATTCTAAATCTGCAATAAATCAAGGTGGTAGTTTATCTCCCTTTTTCGACTTGAAACGAGGCTGTCGACAAGGTGATCCTATTTCAGCTGATTTATTCATATTATGTGCTGAAATGTTGGCCCTTGGAATCAGAAATAATAGAAAAATAAAAGGTATATCAATAGATGGGGAACCAATTTTATTATCTCAATATGCAGATGATACCACAGTTATTCTTGATGGTACAGAAATATCATTAAAAGAAACAATGAAGGAGTTAGATTTTTTTTGCAAAACTATCAGGGTTAAGAATAAACGAATCAAAAACTGAGGTTGTATGGATAGGAAGTAAAAAATATAGTAATGAAACTTTCTTTCCTGAATGGAGACTACAATGGGGAAATACAAAGTTCTCGGTTTTAGGGATAGACTTCGATGTAGATTTGCATAAAATAACAAAATTAATCTTTGATAAAAAACTTGTGAAAATTAAAAGTATACTTAAAATGTGGAGTAGAATACTACTTACTTCAATTGGAAGACTAACAGTAATTAAAAACTTTGGTAATCTCTCAACTAAATCATCTTTTTATTTCACTTCCAAATCCTGATGAAACCTTTATCAAGACTCTTAACACAGAATTATACCATTTCCTATGGAATAGTAAAGTTGATAAGGTTAAACGAGACATTGTTATTAAAGAATATTTAGATGGGGGACTAAAAATGATACATATTATTTCTTTTATAAATTCACTAAAATCTGTTTGGATTCGTAGATTACATTTTGGAACGATACTCAGGAACAAAGATGGAAATCATGTTTATATATTTTTCAACGATACTTAGGGTACAAAGGATAGAAATCGTGAGATATATTTATCAACGATACTTAGTTTACAAAGACTGGATATCATGTGTATATATTAATCAACGATACTCAGGAACAAAGATGGAAATCATGTGTGTATATTTATCAACGATACTTAAGGTACAAAGGATAGAAATCATGTATATATTTATCAACGATACTCAGGAACAAAGATGGAAATCATGTGTATATATCTATCAACGATACTTAGGGTACAAAGATGGAAATCATGTGTATACATTTTCAACGATACTCAGGTACAAAGGATAGAAATCATGTGTTTATATTTATCAACGATACTTAGGGTACAAAGGATAGAAATCATGTATATATTTATCAACGATACTTAGGGTACAAAGACTGGAAATCATGTGGATATATTTATCAACGATACTAAGTGTACAAAGACTGGAAATCATGTGTATATATTTATCAACGATAGTTAGTGTACAAAGATGGAAATCATGTTTATATATTTATCAACGATACTTAGGGTACAAAGACTGGAAATCATGTGTATACATTTATCAACGATATTTAGAGCACAAAGACTGGAAATCATGTGTATATATTTATCAACGATACTTAAGGTACAAAGACTGGAAATCATGTGTATATATTTATCAACGATACTTAGGGTACAAAGGATAGAAATCATGTGTATATATTTATCAACGATACTTAGGGTACAAAGACTGGAGATCATGTGTATATATTTATCAACGATACTTAGGGTACAAAGACTGGAAGTCGTGTGTATATATTTATCAACGATACTTAGGGTACAAAGACTGGAAGTCGTGCATACATTTATCAACGATACTTAATGTACAAAGACTGGAAATCATGTGTATATATTTATCAACGATACTTAGGGTACAAAGGATAGAAATCATGTGTATATATTTATCAACGATACTTGGGGTACAAAGGATAGAAATCATGAGATATATTTATCAACGATACTTAGGGTACAAAGACTGGAAATCATGTGTATATATTTATCAACGATACTTAGGGTACAAAGGATAGAAATCATGTGTATATATTTATCAACGATACTTGGGGTACAAAGGATAGAAATCATGAGATATATTTATCAACGATACTTAGGGTACAAAGACTGGAAGTCATGTGCATATAGTTATCAACGGTACTCAGGTACAAAGGATAGAAATCATGTGTATATATTTATCAACGATACTTAGTGTACAAAGACTGGAAATCATGTGTATATATTTATCAACGATACAAAGACTGGAAATCATGTGGATATATTTTTCAAGATGGAAAAGGATAGAAATCATGTGTATATATTTATCAACGATACTTAGTTTACAAAGACTGGATATCATGTGTATATATTAATCAACGATACTCAGGAACAAAGATGGAAATCATGTGTATATATTTATCAACGATACTTAGGGTACAAAGATGGAAATCATGTGTATACATTTTCAACGATACTCAGGTACAAAGGATAGAAATCATGTGTTTATATTTATCAACGATACTTAGGGTACAAAGGATAGAAATCATGTATATATTTATCAACGATTATTAGGGTACAAAGACTGGATATCATGTGTATATATTTATCAACGATACTTAGGGTACAAAGACTGGAAATCATGTGTATATATTTATCAACGATACTAAGTGTACAAAGACTGGAAATCATGTGTATATATTTATCAACGATAGTTAGTGTACAAAGATGGAAATCATGTGTATATATTTATCAACGATACTTAGGGTACAAAGACTGGAAATCATGTGTATACATTTATCAACGATACTTAGGGTACAAATACTGGAAATCATGTGAATATATTTATCAACGATACTTAAGTTACAAAGACTGGAAATCATGTGTATATATTTATCAACGATACCTAGGGTGCAAAGACTGGAAATCATGTGTATATATTTATCAACGATACTCTGGAACAAAGATGGAAATCATGTGTATATATTTATCAACTATACTTAGGGTACAAAGGATAGAAATAATGAGATTTATTTATCAACGATACTCTGGAACAAAGATGGAAATCATGTGTATACATTTATCAACGATACTTAGGGTACAAAGACTGTAAAGCATGTGTATACATTTATCAACGATACTTAAGGTACAAAGACTGTAAATCATGTGTATACATTTATCAACGATACTTAGGGTACAAAGACTGAAAGTCATGTGAATATATTGATCAACGATACTTAGGGTACAAAGGATAGAAATCATGTGTATATATTTATCAACGATACTTAGGGTACAAAGGATAGAAATCATGTGTATATATTTATCAACGATACTTAGGGTACAAAGACTGGATATCATGTGTATATATTTATCAACGATACTTAGGGTACAAAGACTGGATATCATGTGTATATATTTATCAACGATACTTAGGGTACAAAGACTGAAAGTCATGTGAATATATTTATCAACGATACTTAGGGTACAAAGGATAGAAATCATGTGTATATATTTATCAACGATACTTAGGGTACAAATACTGGAAATCATGTGTATATATTTATCAACGATACTTAGGGTGCAAAGACTGGAAGTCATGTGAATATATTTATCAACGATACTTAGGGTACAAAGACTGAAAGTCATGTGAATATATTTATCAACGATACTTAGGGTACAAAGGATAGAAATCATGTATATATTTATCAACGATACTTAGGGTACAAAGGATAGAAATCATGTGTATATATTTATCAACGATACTTAGGGTACAAAGGATAGAAATCATGTGTATATATTTATCAACGATACTTAGGGTACAAAGGATAGAAATCATGTGTATATATTTATCAACGATACTTAGGGTACAAAGGATAGAAATCATGTGTATATATTTATCAACGATACTTAGGGTACAAAGGATAGAAATCATGTGTATATATTTATCAACGATACTTAGGGTACAAAATGTATATATTTTGCTGAAGCGTAGTATGTGTACTTGTAGGTAATGTGTAGTTGTTTATTCATTAAAAAGTATGGCCTCCGGTCAGTTTCTTCAATTTTGTAAAATCCCTTCTCCAAAAGTTAAGTAACTTTAAAAAGCTACAACAATTGAGGATATATTACAAAGCTTTAACAATTTAGGATATATTACAAAGCTTTAACAATTTAGGATATTTTTTCTTACATACAGTTATATCCGATGTACCACAAATATTATGTATTTTTTGTTATGTATAGTTAACAAATGACGAAGTACGAAAGCTACATCGACGACGGGAACAGAACAGACGATCGTCAATACGATGTCGTAGGAGGAGGAAGGAATATGGAAAGGATCTGGAGAAGGTTCTCAGTCATTTTATCTCATTATTAATTAATAACATAATCTCTATTGAGATTTACTTCTACGTATACACCTACACAGTTATAACTCACCATAGATTTACCTCTATATAGACACCTACACAGTTATAACTCACCATAGATTTACCTCTATATAGACACCTACACAGTTATAACTCACCATAGATTTACCTCTATATAGACACCTACACAGTTATAACTCACCATAGATTTACCTCTATATAGACACCTGCACAGTTATAAATCACCATAGATTTACTTCTACATATACACCTACACAGTTATAACACCCTATAGATTTACCTCTATATAGACACCTACACAGTTATAACTCACCATAGATTTACCTCTATATATAGACACCTACACAGTTATAACTCACCATATATTTACCTCTATATAGACACCTACACAGTTATAACTCACCATAGATTTACCTCTATATAGAGACCTACACAGTTATAACTCACCATAGATTTACCTCTCTATATAGACACCTACACAGTTATAACTCACCATAGATTTACCTCTATATAGACACCTGCACAGTTATAAATCACCATAGATTTACTTCTACATATACACCTACACAGTTATAACACCCTATAGATTTACCTCTATATAGACACCTACACAGTTATAACTCACCATAGATTTACCTCTATATAGACACCTGCACAGTTATAACTCACCAAAGATTTACCTCTATATAGACACCTACACAGTTATAACTCACCATAGATTTACCTCTATATAGACACCTACACAGTTATAACTCAGCATAGATTTACCTCTATATAGACACCTACACAGTTATAACACCTCATAAATTTACCTCTATATAGACACATACACAGTTATAACGCACTATACATATACCTCTATACAAACACCTACACAGTTATAACAACCCATAGATTTACCTCTATATAGACACCTACACAGTTATAACTCACCATAGATTTACCTCATTATATAGACACATACAAAGTTATAAATCTCCATAGATTTACCTCTATATAGACACCTACACAGTTAAAACTCACCATAGATTTACCTCTATATAGACACCTACACAGTTAAAACTCAGCATAGATTTACCTCTCTATGGACACCTACACAGTTATAACTCATCATAGATTTACCTCTATATATAGAAACCTACATAGTTATAACTCACCATAGATTTACCTCTACATACACACCTACACAGTAATAACTCACCATAGATTTACCTCTCTATGGACACCTACACAGTTATAAATCACCATAGATTTACCTCTATATAGACACCTACACAGTTATAACTCACCATAGATTTACCTCTATATAGACACATACACAGTTATAACTCACCATAGATTTACCTCTATATAGACACCTACACAGTTATAACTCACCATAGATTTACCTCTATATAGACACCTACACAGTTATAACTCACCATAGATTTACCTCTATATAGACTACTACACAGTTATAACTCACCATAGATTTACCTCTATATATAGACACCTACACAGTTATAACTCACCATAGATTTACCTCTATATAGACACCTGCACAGTTATAAATCACCATAGATTTACTTCTACATATACACCTACACAGTTATAACACCCTATAGATTTACCTCTATATAGACACCTACACAGTTATAAATCACCATAGATTTACCTCTATATAGACACATACACAGTTATAACACCCTATAGATTTACCTCTATATAGACACCTACACAGTTATAACTCACCATAGATTTACCTCTATATAGACACCTACACAGTTATAACTCACCATAGATTTACCTCTATATATAGACACCTACACAGTTATAAATCACCATAGATTTACCTCTATATAGACACATACACAGTTATAACACCCTATAGATTTACCTCTATATAGACACCTACACAGTTATAACACCCTATAGATTTACCTCTATATAGACACCTACACAGTTATAACTCACCATAGATTTACCTCTATATAGACACCTACACAGTTATAACTCACCATAGATTTACCTCTCTATATAGACACCTACACAGTTATAACTCACCATAGATTTACCTCTCTATATAGACACCTACACAGTTATAACTCACCATAGATTTACCTCTATATATAGACACCTACACAGTTATAACTCACCATAGATTTACCTCTCTATATAGACACCTACACAGTTATAACTCACCATAGATTTACCTCTCTATATAGACACCTACACAGTTATAAATCACCATAGATTTACCTCTATATAGACACCTACACAGTTATAACTCACCATAGATTTACCTCTCTATATACACACCTACACAGTTATAACTAATCTGATATATACTCCTATCAAAACCACAGCACATTCCTAACTTTAGATTATTGATACTAAAGAAAGGAGTATTCAGGATGCTGTTTTACGTGTATTACCACAATAGGGATATTTTTACAAATTCATGATGGAATGTGTTTACCAATACTACATAAAGAAACCTGTCCTATATATTACATCGTTTTGTATACAATTTTATGTAAGCCGTTTTAGCTGGTCGAATATGACACAAGTACTTACCAGTAGAACCTGTTTGAGATTTCGTTTACAATGTCGGTGGTTTTTTTTTTCTGTTTTTTTTTTTTTTTTTTTTCTTTTTTTATTTATTTATTTTTTATATTTACTTTTTGTTATTGAACTTCAATGATTTTGCTTTTCAATGTTTCATGCAGACGATTACTGAGCTGGAAGTAAAGTATTGTGATTTACAAATGGAAATAAAACGTTTGAATTTAGAGAAGACACGTCTCAAGGACCTGTTAAAAAGACATTTAAAGCAAAGTAAATGTAAATTAGGGGCGAACACTCAGACAACAGCTCAACCATCACAGACAGTCGTCCACAACCAGGTGCTAACGAGACCCCAAGTCGGACTACCCAATACCCAGTCGTCAGATCGGCTGAATTTCGTCAGGAAGGAGATGATGAAAAAATGCACGCCTCTGAAGTCAAACAGTCGTAAACTTAAGCTGGTATCATTGTTAAGTGTGCACTGATCAGGTTACATAGATTTAACCAATACCTGTCACTCAAGTTGTATCACAACAACGATAACATGAGGAGGTCAATAACATCTTTTTTACCACGTTATAATATGTTTAACCTACTGATGAGACAATTATCATCTGATTTGTAAATAGTTTTCATTACATTGTGGAACCTTTATACACTACAGTGTAAATTTTCCATCTGTAGGACCTATCTGATCGCTGTCGCTACAAGTTTTCTACTTCATGATCACTTTGTTTTTTAACTGGTGTTTTTCACAGCAAATGTTTCGAGAGGAAAATAGGAAACAAATCATTTTGCCACGTTTGTCATTTAAAATGGCACGTAACCTTGTTCTAAAGCGTGGAGTTACTCTAAAGACAAAATCTACATGGTAAATATGTAAAGCTACATTTGTATTTTGATCATTTAGACTTGAAACCGCCAGAAATGGACCAAATTGTTTATATTAATATTTTTTATGATTTCAATATATACTAACGGGTTACATCAACATTATGACCTAATATGGATATTTTATATCTCGGAACAGTGATATTGTAAGTTACCATTCTATGTTGTATCGGAGTATTAAGTATATACAGATTACTGCTCTGTCTCTGGCCTCGATCTAGTTATGAAGTAGAATATTTCACCTGCTGCTTGGAATCTGTCACTGGCCGGTGTTGGTTAGGACGGACCATTTTCTGTAGTGTCATCAGTGGTCGTTAGTCAATGCAACGTGTTTTCCATCGGTTACTGGTATGGCGGGTACACTTAGTCGATATTGGGACTAGGTTATTGGTGTGACAAGTATACCGGGGCTAGGTTACTGGTGTGACAATTATACTGTTGCTACATTACTGGTGTGACAAGTATACTGGGACTAGGTTTCTGGTTTGACGGGTATACAGAGGCTAGGTTACTCGTGTGACAAGTATACTGTTGTTAGGTTTCTGGTGTGACGAGTATACTGTTGCTAGGTTACTGGTGTGACGAGTATACTGTTGCTAGGTTACTGGTGTGACGAGTATACTGTTGCTAGGTTACTGGTGTGACGAGTATACTGTTGCTAGGTTACTGGTGTGACGAGTATACTGTTGCTAGGTTACTGGTGTGACAAGTATACTGAGACTAGGTTACTGGTGTGACGGGTATAGTGAGGCTAGGTTACTGGTGTGCCTAGTATACTGTTGCTAGGTTACTGGTGTGACGAGTATACTGTTGCTAGGGTACTGGTGTGACAAGTATACTGTTGCTAGGTTACTGGTGTGACGAGTATACTGTTGCTAGGTTACTGGTGTGACAAGTATACTGTTGCTAGGTTACTGGTGTGGCGAGTATACTGTTGCTAGGTTGCTGATTCGACAAATATGACGACGCTCTTTATTATAGATTACTAATAGGACTGGTATTCTGGACTAGGTGATTGATATTATAATTATATAGGGGCTCGGTTACTAACTAACGAGATTACGACAGATGTGATACATTTCGACATTGTTTCCTTTAATCGAGGGAAGGGCGATAGGATATCTATTATGCTAAAAGAAATGTTACCCACTTGCAAGTGACCATAATTTTCGTCTTTTCAAATATTTAAAAAGTCTAATAATTATATATGTAAACAAAATCTTGTTGGAAGTAGAATTAATTCATTACGGCTGGTTTGTTTGTAGAATACTTCCATGATATTTCCTCTGGTACTGTCAATCATATTTTACCAATAAACTATACCGAATGATGGGTATTTTCGAGGCCCAATATAACACCTAATCACACCTAGAGAAGGCCAGAATCATTTGTAAAATATCAAATAGTTTAATAGGAAAAATTCCTTTCAACCTAGAATTCCGTGGATAGGGATCCTCGCTACTTACCTTCCCAGCATGCAACTTCCGCACTATTCTTATAGTATACATATATAACGTTAAAACCACTATAAACGTGATATCGAATTAAGATGTATGTAGTTCGTGTATCTCATGTAAACAGGAGTTTTTAGATGTAATTAAAACAAAATGTTGACCTGTTTTTGTGTTTCTACATTTTTCACTTTCAGAGAATTATGACAAGAACAACAATCCATAAGGTCAAACCCAATACTGCGGATTGTTATTGTGATGTATATAAAGAAATCCAGGCAGATGTGACACTCATTTTTGGCTTATTTAAAATATTCAAATGTTGTTAAGTTTGATGAATTCTTTTGTTGCATTTGAGTTTATTACAGTTTTCTAATTGCAAAAGAACAAAACAACAAGAAAATGCCAACATGTTTACGTCATCCTGATCTAAACTCAAAGTCAATTAAAATAAACTATGGCAAAATATTACCAAAAGAAAGATTTACATGACACTTCTAAACAAATTGACAAATAGAATAAGACCAGGTGTTCCGGAAGAGCAAACGTCTTCTGCCTCTTGGTCAATCTTAATAAGTAATATAACGATCACAAATCAGAACAAGATATATTATAACAAAGGAGCCTCAAATTCTAAATCTTTATTTGTAAAAAATATGTTTGTTCTGCTCGTACTTGTTTGATAAATATTACAGCACAGAATTACGATAGCACTTAAACTGATTACAGAATGGAAAAGTCCAAAGGCTTTCATCAGTCAAAGTCATAGGTATAAAACCACGATAAGACAGTAACACAAATATGTCGACAATTTATATTCCGTGTCACATAGCTTTTTCTGTATTCATGTTCGTCGTCTATATGTTGAGCTTACATTGTCAGTTTTCCGCTAATGTGTATAATTAGCGTCGAGATCTGGATTTTCGTTTTGTGATCTTTATATTTCTAGGTAGCAATGACCTTCTTCCCGCCGTTGGTCCAATATCCAGTGGGTTGTTCCTTATTTGACAAATTTCTTTTAACAGGTCGACAGCGGGCAAATAAACTCACAACACAAGGTTTCAAAAGGTTGATGAAGATTATAGGAGAGTTTTACAGTCGTTATAACCATCTTATTGGGAAACATTCTAGTTCTTTGTGCGACATAAAGCTGATTGGTTGAATACTTGTTATTACGATGTTCATTACTATAAATAGTGGTGTGTTGTTCATCTTGTTTACATTAGAGTTAAAATACATCAAGCAGCTATTTTGTCCTTCTTTTTCAGAAATACACTGTATATCTTTCATTTCTTCATAGTTTGCCCTGATTCTATTTAATTCGAGTTTGGATTAGGATTGTGTAGACATTGGTATTTTCTTGGGTGTTTTTTTCTGAAACTTGTCACTGATGGTAAAGGCCTAAATTTTAACGCCTAGTAGGCGACTCAGGAAATTTTAATGTGGTCGAAAGGAAATATCTAGAATGGCAGGTGCATTTGCACCATAATTTTTTTAAATCTTAATTATCATATCTTCTTTTTGTTTTCTTACGAAGCTGATTCCATCGAAGAGTTTATCAAACCGGGACACGAAGACCGCGTAAAGTCCTTCAACTTCACTTTTAGATATAAAGATTATGTCTTCTCTTTAAATAACAAGGAATGTTTTGGATAAGTCTATCGTATATATCCACCAAAATTGGAAATTAAGGAACCTCAGCCGCTTACGATCTTTTTTTTTCTGCAGCAATGAACCAACAGCGATAGTTCTCCATTTGCATCAAGCTCTGAAGATTTCGATGTACTTCCTATTTCTGGATAGTAACAAACTTTTGGAGATGCTTATCGCGGTTGATTTGATAATTGATGGGTTGTTCTCAATGATACGATTTAGTTCAAAATGTTAACAGCTTAAAGATAAACGCACAACACAAAGTATCGAGAGAACAAGGTTGCAATAGTGATATCAATGGAAAGTGTTTGATTTCTTTGTGAGATATGAAGTTAGACGTTTTCATGCTCCTCAGTTTGCCTGTTGGTTCCTTTGTTGTATACCTCGTTCTCTTTTCATAACATGACATTATTTATTTGATATTGATGTGTAAGGAGCAAATGCTATGGATTTGCTGCATTTGTTCAAGTGTGTAACCAGTCCATGCTTTGAACTCTTCACTTCTGAGATGGTTTACATCTATGCCTGTGTTGGTTGGTGTGCCAGCAGAAAGGAAATGGCTTAGTTTAAGAAGGTCATTGACAACCTGATTAGCTCTTTCTTGCAGATGAAGAACCGACGGTTCTCGTTTGCAGATCTAGTGGCAGAGAAGGATTCAGAAAGTCACCAATTACATGGTCATTGCAAACTCGAGCATCAGGGGGACACCATAGAAAATGGCAAAATATCAAGTTTGTCCTGGCACGCTGGGGTATAGTGCATAGCCCAGTGCCCTCTTTTCGACATACGACACATCTTTTATGTGAATTGCCACCATGAAATAATTTCTCAACAGAGATCAGTAGTAGTTTGTTGGATAACATGAAATCAGTTCGCCAGGTCATCTGGAGTGCTGATACCAGAAGCTCCATACAATTCAGACTGCAATGGCCTTTGCTTGAGGTACCGCTTGTAGCACTTTCCACATAATATGCTTTCTTCTGTTATGCTTATGACCTCAGCAGTCAGCAACTGGTGCAGCCAGTTATACTGGGTTAATTATACATCTCTTACTTGAGCTCGGGATCCTTGAGATAAATCTTTCAACCTGGTTTTGCAACTACGACCTATGTACACGTCTGACATGATTATTAGTAAACCTGAGGGGAGAATGGCAGTAATTTGAATTTAATACAGAATGTCTGACATAAGTGTAACTTTGTCTATGTAATTGTCTATAGATACTTAGCAAAAATGGTATGAATACTTTATAGTAATACCTTTATGTGCTTCAGGAAATTAACATGCTTGCACATTCAGGTGTCAGACAAAGTTATAATTATTAATTAGAATATCTAACTAATTTATATCCCTTATTGCTATGTTTAATGATAAACCAAGAAAAGTGGAATGACGATAACATGTTAT
Organism: Ylistrum balloti; assembly: GCF_031769215.1. NCBI lineage: Eukaryota > Metazoa > Mollusca > Bivalvia > Pectinida > Pectinidae > Ylistrum > Ylistrum balloti. Next base: position 104,199 of record NW_026782797.1, on the reverse strand, counting down.
CAGTAATACTGATTATTTAATCATTGTTGAGTTTTTATAATACAAATTAAACTGTCACTTGTTCTTTAGAGGATAGATTTCTAGTGCAGAAAACACCATGTTAAGTTATACCTAATGAATTTAATTTTAAAACAAATACAAAATACTTAATATCTTAGTACTACACAAAACTGGAAAATATAGCAGTATTTGGCACAAAAAACAACGAAATTTAAATCTTCATGATTATGGCAAATTATGCAATAATCGTGCTTAAATTGCTAAAAATATATTTTACCGGTTTTGAAATCACTTAAAATTTATTCAATAGACAGCATATATGAGTAGAAAGTTTTTAAAGAAGTATGAAATATAGACTGAGATTGCAACTATACAAAATGAACTTAACAAACTTTGATATATTCTTTATTTTGTGAAAATTTTGCATTTTTTTAATCAAAGTTATCAATATGCTTATATTTTTATGCCAATATAACATATGTGATATAAAAATAGTGTTATACAAGGAGGTCCAGTATGACTATAAGTAGTTATAATGACTAATCATTTATGCGGTTGTAGGTTATTTTCATGTATCTACATATGGCGAAAAAATAATAGAAATCTATGTAGGGGCCAAATGTCGATCCCACCTTTGATCTGAGGCATCTTTGGGTAAAAACGCAGTATTGTATAGAAAGTGCAGGGCCCGACAGGGGAAACAGAAGAATCTATTCAGTATCCTCCTTCTATAGAAATGATCAAATTATGTCCACACATGGTTTGAGTCATCCTTCGATGAAGGGTACGCCAATTTTGTATGAATGGATCGTGGCCTCTGGGGAGACAGACAGACAGACAGACAGACCAGACAGACAGACGGGACCCCAAAATGAGATAAATAGCTAGTACTTTGAATTTGATACAATTGTTTTGTACAAAGGACATGATTTTGTCAAAAAAAACCTTTCCTTAGTAACTTTGCTCGTTGGTAGTTACCGGGAAAATTGAGCCTATATATGAGGAAGAGCAGTTCATCAGGGCAAAGTATTTTCTACATGAGTGATGTTTGTACTACCTGCAATGTGTTCTAGAACATAGTGGTGTACAGTGTAGAACTAATGTAGTATAAACATTGTAACATTCCAGTCTAATTACCGTCTAAACATATACTAGAACTTTTCACTGACTAGAGTCTATTTATGTCTGGGGTTTTCCATCTGATCATCTATCAATATGTATACACGATCATTAATATATGTATACAACATATCACCAGCCTTTATACACAGCTAGTATTTATCGACCTGATATAACAGTACAGTATATAAACAAATATGGAGTTCTGAAATTTATCGCGTTTACACTGATTTAAATGCAAAGCGGCAGAGACATTTTCTATTTAGCGTGCTGTATTTTAAACCTGTCGATATCCTAATATTGCATTCATATCACTGAGTACACAAGAGTGCAATTCACTTCCTGTATCAGCGTCCATATTATTTCGCTTCGCCATTTTGGTTTATTTTAAAACAACATCATTTGCAAAGAAGTGTAACTACAACAAGACATATAGATAAAGTTGCAACAATTCGCCCGATTTAAAGTAAATTCAAGAAGACTAATTGTCTATGTTAATCCTTGCGTTGATTATCGATAAATCAAGAAACCAGGTGAAGGTGTAATCCAGTTGAGTGCCCTGAATAGAAATCAGATCCATGACAATTTACAGTTCTTCTGAACTACTGAAGACGCATGTTCAGTCAGTTGAGGAACGTAAGCCTTCTTTAACTTTTTACACAACTCATGTTTTTCTTGCGATGTATCATCACGTGATTCTAATACCTACGTCCCCTGGGATTTCGTTGAGTGCCCAAGTGGGAGCGGGGGTAAACAAACTTCCGTTGAGTAAGCCAACTAACACTGTATATCTATGAAACAGCTCCTCACAAATGTGTGTATCAGTTTGTCAATATAGAATAAATCAGCAAAGATAAGATCTATATCAATCTATACATAGTAACAATAACACTTTACAAAGTTAGTGACCATAATAAATATAAGATGTATATCAATCTATACATAGTAACAATAACACTTTACAAAGTTAGTGACCATAATAAATATAAGATGTATATCAATCTATACATAGTAACAATAACACTTTACAAAGTTAGTGACCATAATAAATATAAGATGTATATCAATCTATACATAGTAACAATAACACTTTACAAAGCAAGTGACCATAATAAATATAAGATGTATATCAATCTATATATAGTAACAATAACACTTTACAAAGTTAGTGAACATAATAAATATAAGATGTATATCAATCTATACATAGTAACAATAACACTTTACAAAGTTAGTGAACATAATAAATATAAGATGTATATCAATCTATACATAGTAACAATAACACTTTACAAAGTCCCTATGTTAACTCCCCTATTCAATCCCTACCTCCCTATGTTAACTCCCACTTCCAAAGTCCCTACCTCCCTATAAGTTAACTCCCCTTACCTCCCTACCTCCCTATGTTAACTCCCAAATTAAGATGTACCTCCCTATACATTAACTCCCACTTTCCCTCAAAGTCCCATGTTAACTAAGATTTACCTCCCTACCTCCCTATGTTAACTCCCTTAGCCTTCTTCCAAGCTCCACCCCAACGGAAACCCCTTCTTCACTCCCCACCTCCCTCTGTTAACTTCCCGTTCCCGCCCTACCTCCCTATGTTAACTCCCACTTCCCTCCCTATGTTAACTCCCCTTTCCCTCCCTACCTCCCTATGTTAACTCCCCTTTCCCTCCCTACCTCCCTATGTTAACTCCCCTTTCCCTCCCTACCTCCCTATGTTAACTCCCCTTTCCCTCCCTACCTCCCTATGTTAACTCTCACTTATGTTAACTCCCTTTCCTCCCTATCCCTATGTTAACTCCCCTTTAACCTCCCTACCTCCCTATGTTACCTTTCCCTCCCTACCTCCCTATGTTAACTCCCCTTTCCCTCCCTACCTCCCTATGTTAACTCCCCTTTCCCTCCCTACCTCCCTATGTTAACTCCCCTTTCCCTCCCTACCTCCCTATGTTAACTCCCACTTCACTCCCTACCTCCCTATGTTAACTCCCACTTCACTCCCTACCTCCCTATGTTAACTCCCCTTTCCCTCCCTACCTCCCTATGTTAACTCTCACTTCACTCCTTACCTCTCATATTAACTCCCATTTCTACTCAATACTTCTCTATGTTAACTCCCACTTCACTCCCTACCTCCCTATGTTAACTCCCATTTCTACTCCCTACCTCCCTATGTTAACTCCCCTTTCCCTCCCTACCTCCCTATGTTAACTCTCACTTCACTCCTTACCTCTCATATTAACTCCCATTTCTACTCAATACTTCTCTATGTTAACTCCCACTTCACTCCCTACCTCCCTATGTTAACTCCCACTTCACTCCCTACCTCCCTATGTTAACTCCCATTTCTACTCCCTACCTCCCTATGTTAACTCCCATTTCTACTCCCTACCTCCCTATGTTAACTCCCACTTCCCTCCCTACCTCCCTATGTTAACTCCCACTTCACTCCCTACCTCCCTATGTTAACTCCCCTTTCCCTCCCTACCTCCCTATGTTAACTCTCACTTCACTCCCTACCTCCCTATGTTAACTCCCACTTCACTCCCTACCTCCCTATGTTAACTCCCACTTCACTCCCTAGTCCCTATGTTAACCCCCACTTCCCTTCCTACCTCGCTATGTTAACTCCCTTCACTTTCCCTACCTCTCTATGTTAACTTCCTCTTCCCTTCCTACCTCCATATGTTAACTCCCACTTTCCTCCCTACCTCCCTATGTTAAATCCCCCTTCCCTACCTACCTCCCTATGTTAACTCCCATTTCTACTCCCTACCTCCCTATGTTAACTCCCACTTCACTCCCTACCTCCCTATGTTAACTCCCACTTCACTCCCTACCTCCCTATGTTAACTCCCCATTCCCTCCCTACCTCCCTATGTTAACTCCCACTTCACTCCCTCATGTTAACACTCCCTACCTCCCTATGTTAACTCCCACTTCACTCCCTACCTCCCTATGTTAACTCCCACTTCACTCCCTACCTCCCTATGTTAACTCCCCTTTCCCTCCCTACCTCCCTATGTTTAGTACTTCCCTCCCTACCTCCCTATGTTAATTCACACTTCTCTCCCTACCTCCCTATGTTAACTCCCACTTCCCTTCCTACCTCCCTATGTTAACTCCTCCTTACCTTCCTACCTCCCTATGTTAACTCCCCCTTTCCTCACTTCCTCCCTATGTTAACTCCCCTTTCCCTGTCTCCCTATGTTAACTCCCCCTTCCCTACCTCCCTATGTTAACTCCCCCTTCCCTACCTCCCTATGTTAACTCCCCTATCGCGCCCTACCACCCTATGTTAACTCCCACTTCAATCACCCCTACCTCCCTATGTTAACTCCCCTTTCCCTCCCTACCTCCCTATGTTAACTCCCACTTCACTCCCTACCTCCCTATGTTAACTCCCATTTCTACTCCCTACCTCCCTATGTTAACTCCCACTTCACTCCCTACCTCCCTGTTAACTCCCACTTCACTCCCTAGTCCCTATGTTAACCCCCACTTCCCTTCCTACCTCCCTATGTTAACTCCCCCTTCCCTTCCTACCTCCCTATGTTAACTCCCACTTCCCTTCCTACCTCCCTATGTTAACTCCCACTTCCCTCCCTACCTCCCTATGTTGACTCCCACTTCCATTCCTACCTCCCTATGTTAACTCCCACTTCTATGTTAACCCCACTTCTACCTCCCTATGTTAACTCCCCCTTCCCTCCCTACCTCCCTATGTTAACTCCCACTTCCCTCCCTACCTCCCTATGTTAACTCCCATGTTAACTCCCACTCCCTACCTCCCTATCCCTATGTTAACTCCCACTTCCTCCCTACCTCCCTATGTTAACTCCCACTTCCATTCCTACCTCCCTATGTTAACTCCCACTTCCCTTCCTACCTTCCTATGTTAACTCCCACTTCCCTTCCTACCTCCCTATGTTAACTCCCCCTTCCCTCCCTACCTCCCTATGTTAACTCCCACTTCCATTCCTACCTCCCTATGTTAACTCCCACTTCCCTTCCTACCTCCCTATGTTAACTCCCCTTACCTTCCTACCTCCTCCTATGTTAACTCCCACTCCCTCCCCCCTACCTTCCTATGTTAACTCCCCCTTCCCTCCCTACCTCCCTATGTTAACTCCCACTTCCATTCCTACCTCCCTATGTTAACTCCCACTTCCATTCCAACCTCCCTATGTTAACTCCCACTTCACTCCCTACCTCCCTATGTTAACTCCCACTTCACTCCCTACCTCCCTATGTTAACTCCCACTTCACTCCCTACCTCCCTATGTTAACTCCCCTTTCCCTCCCTACCTCCCTATGTTAACTCCCCTTTCCCTCCCTACCTCCCTATGTTAACTCCCCTTTCCCTCCCTGCCTCCCTATGTTAACTCCCCTTTCCCTGTCTCCCTACCTCCCTATGTTAACTCCCCTTTCCCTCCCTACCTCCCTATGTTAACTCCCCTTTCCCTCCCTACCTCCCTATGTTAACTCCCCCTTCCCTCCCTACCTCCCTATGTTAACTCCCCGTCCCTTCCCTGTCTCTCTATGTTAACTTCCTCTTCCCTTCCTACCTCCATATGTTAACTCCCACTTTCCTCCCTACCTCCCTATGTTAACTCCCATTTCTACTCAATACTTCTCTATGTTAACTCCCACTTCACTCCCTACCTCCCTATGTTAACTCCCACTTTCCTCCCTACCTCCCTATGTTAACTCCCATTTCTACTCCCTACCTCCCTATGTTAATTCCCACTTCCCTCCCTACCTCTCTATGTTAACTTCCTCTTCCCTTCCTACCTCCATATGTTAACTCCCACTTTCCTCCCTACCTCCCTGTTAACTCCCACTTCACTCCCTAGTCCCTATGTTAACCCCCACTTCCCTTCCTACCTCGCTATGTTAACTCCAACGTTCCTCCCTGCCTCCCTATGTTAACTCCCCTTTCCCTCCCTACCTCCCTATGTTAACTCCCCTTTCCCTCCCTACCTCCCTATGTTAACTCCCCTTTCCCTCCCTACCTCCCTATGTTAACTCCCCGTTCCCTACCTCCCTATGTTAACTCCCCCTTCCCTACCTCCTTATGTTAACTTCCCGTCCCTTCCCTGTCTCCCTATGTTAACTCCCCCTTCCCTACCTCCCTATGTTAACTCCCCCTTCCCTACCTCCCTATGTTAACTCCCCGTTCCCTACCTCCCTATGTTAACTTCCCGTCCCTTCCCTGTCTCCATATGTTAACTCCCACTTCCCTCCCTACCTCCTTATGTTAATTCACACTTCTCTCCCTACCTCCCTATGTTGACTCTCACTTCCATTCCTACCTTCCTATGTTAACTCCCCCTTCCCTACCTCCCTATGTTAACTTCCCGTTCCTTCCCTATCTCCCTATGTTAACTCCCCGTTCCCTACCTCCCTATGTTAACTCCCCCTTTCCTCACTTCCTCCCTATGTTAACTCCCCTTTCCCTGTCTCCCTATGTTAACTTCCCGTTCCTTCCCTATCTCCCTATGTTAACTTCCCGTTCCTTCCCTATCTCCCTATGTTAACTTCCCGTTCCTTCCCTATCTCCCTATGTTAACTTCCCGTTCCTTCCCTATCTCCCTATGTTAACTTCCCGTTCCTTCCCTACCTCCCTATGTTAACTCCCCCTTCCCTACCTCCCTATGTTAACTTCCCCTTCCCTATCTCCCTATGTTAACTTCCCGTTCCTTCCCTATCTCCCTATGTTAACTTCCCGTTCCTTCCCTATCTCCCTATGTTAACTTCCCGTTCCCTACCTCCCTATGTTAACTTCCCGTCTGTTAACTCCCCCTTCCTACCTCCCTATGTAACTCCCCTTTCCCTAATGTTAACTCCCCCTTCCCTACATATATATTAATCCCCTTCCCTATCTCCCTCTTGAGAAAATCCCTTCCCGTCTTCCCTTTTTCTGTACATAAATATATAGATCGGCAACACTTACATTGGATTTCTTGTAGTATGCATATTATGTATATGCTGTTTTGTACATGCGAATGAAAAATGTTTGAGATAATTATTGTTATAGTACAATGTATTAATACATTATCATAAAATGCGTTTCTTTTCACTATGAGGCGAGTATGATATTCTTTAACAGCAGTTGTCTCCCTTCGTACTGAAACATAAATTGAAGATTTGATAAGCTTCTGGTAAATTCAGCGTCGCATGAAAACAAAAATAAATCGGCCAAAAAAGGGACCCTGTCCTTCTTCCTTAAGGTATTCCAATGGTCTGTTGTAAGATCTTACCACCAAACTCGACAAAGGTATTGTAACACAGAAACTCGATCTTTTTGACACTTTTTCATTCTTATTTCTTCTTCGATTTGGCGTATATTTTCCAAAAATGTCCTGATACAAAAAATAATTTTCGTCAGAAAATAGTGTTCACGATTAGTTTCAACCTCTTTGGAGTTATATAAAGGTCTTATACCATTTATTCTTTTCAGTTTTAACAACAATGAAATTTTTGAGGTTTGCCAATATTTCTGTAAATTCGTTCATAATAAGTGTGGAACAATAATACCATGATTTTATGAAAACGTGGTCATATTATCAAAAAAATAACAAATTTCTTTGAATTGTCGCTTTAAAACACGGATTTCCATGAGATTTTTATGTCCAAAAAACAGGTAAACACACGGTAAATATTCACGCAATAGATCAACACACATAAATATATACACAATAGATCAACACACAGTAAATATATACACAATAGGTAAACACACAGTAAATATTCACACAATAGATAAACACACAGTAAATATACACAATATATAAACACACAGTAAATATACACACAATAGATAAACACACAGTAAATACACACACAATAGATAAACACACAGTAAATATATACACAATAGGTAAACACACAGTAAATATATACACAATAGATCAACACACAGTAAATATATACACAATAGGTAAACACACAGTAAATATACACATCATAGGTAAACACACAGTAAATATATCCACACAGGTAAACAATAGGTAAACACACAGTAAATATATACACAATAGGTAAACACACAGTAAATATATACACAATCGACAACACACAGTAAATATACACACAATAGATAAACACACAGTAAATATACACACCATATACAACACACTGTAAGGTGAACACACAGTAAATAAACACACAATAGACAACACATTGTAAATATACACACAGTAGGTAAACACACAGTAAATATATACACAATAGATAAACACACAGTAAATACATACACACAATAGGTAAACACACGGTAAATATGCAGTAAATATATAAACACACAGTAAATATATACATACTAGGTAAACACACAGTTAATATATGCATAATAGGTAAACACACTGTAAATATACACACAATAGGTAAACACACAGTAAATATACACACAATAGATAAACACACAGTAAATATACACACAACAGATAAACACACATTAAATATACACACAATAGGTAAACACACAGTAAATATACACACAATAGGAAAACAAACAGTAAATGCATACACAGTAGGTAAACACACAGTAAATATACACACAATAGGTAAATACACAGTAAATACATACACAGTAGGTAAACACACAGTAAATAGGCAGTAAATATATAAACACACAGTAAATATATACACTATAGATAAACACACAGTAAATATACACACAATAGGTAACCACACAGTAAATACATACACACTAGGTAAACACACAGTTAATATATGCATAATAGGTAAACACACTGTAAATATACACACAATAGGTAAACAGACAGTAAATATACACACAATAGGAAAACAAACAGTAAATACATACACAGTAGGTAAACACACAGTAAATATACACACAATAGGTAAATACACAGTAAATACATACACAGTAGGTAAACACACAGTAAATAGGCAGTAAATATATAAACACACAGTAAATATATACACTATAGATAAACACACAGTAAATATACACACAATAGGTAACCACACAGTAAATACATACACACTAGGTAAACACACAGTTAATATATGCATAATAGGTAAACACACTGTAAATATACACACAACAGATAAACACAAAGTAAATATATACACAATAGTTAAACACACTGTAAATATACAGTTAATATATAAACACACAGTAAATATACACACAATAGGAAAACACACAGTAAATATACACACAATAGGAAAACACACAGTAAATACATACACAGTAGGTAAACACACAGTAAATATACACACAATAGGAAAACACACAGTAAATACATACACAGTAGGTAAACACACAGTAAATATACACACAATAGGTAAATAAACAGTAAATACATACACAGTAGGTAAACACACTGTAAATAGGCAGTAAATATATAAACACAATAGGTAAACACAATGTAAATATATACACAGGAGATAAACACACAGTAAATATACAGTTAATAGGTAAACACACTGTAAATATATACACAGTAGGTAAACACACAGTAAATATATACACAATTGGTAAACACACAGTAAATATATACACAATAGATAAACACACAGTAAATATACACACAACAGATATACACACAGTAAATATACACACAATAGGTAAACACACAGTAAATATACACACAATAGATAAACACACAGTAAATATACACACAATAGATAAACACACAGTAAATACACACACAATAGATAAACACACAGTAAATATACACACAATAGATAAACACGCAGTAAATATACACACAATAGGTAAACACACAGTAAATATTCACACAATAGATAAACACACAGTAAATATACACACAATAGATAAACACAAAGTAAATATACACACAATAAGTAAACACACAGTAAATACACACACAATAGATAAACACACAGTAAATATACACACAATAGATAAACACGCAGTAAATATACACACAATAGGTAAACACACAGTAAATATTCACACAATAGATAAACACACAGTAAATATACACACAATAGATAAACACAAAGTAAATATACACACAATAAGTAAACACACAGTAAATATACAGTTAATAGGTAAACACACTATAAATATATACACAGTAGGTAAACACACAGTAAATAGACACACAATAAGTAAATACCATGTCGATATATAAACATACATTGATGTTCATTTTCTATATTTTGTTCAAAGTCAATTTCTGTACAGTCCTTTTGTTCTGAGAATTGATAACCGCATTATGACAGATTTCTGTCTATGTTTTGTCATATTTTATTTCAATATTTAATATTTGCCATTATAATAATATTACAGGTGTAAAAACCATAACATTGACACATTGGAGGGTATATTTAGTAGGTAGTTACATTAGCAATCAAATATTCACTCAAATTAATGCATGAATATTTATATAAAGCAAATACTCTGTTTATGTACTAAGCTAATGATAAAGGGGATTTACAGGAAAGTTACGCGGAAGTTCGAGATATTGTGCGAGGCAACTCTCAGGAAACGACCGATAAATCTACTCTAGATATGCAGCTTTTTATTGCATCGCAGAGCATGCGATGCACGTGCGTTACGTCCAACATGTGATACTAACCAGAATACCGAACCCTTGCCTCAGAATTATTTGTGATATTGCTATATCAACCAACAGACGGATTTTGTTGTATCTGATAGGAACCACAAAATATGAATGACTTATAATTTCAAGTGACATAAGTTTAGAACTTATCGCTGTTCCAGGCTATATTGAGTAGAAATGTTCTGCACACATTGCTTTATACCTACCAAACTCTGATATATTTCACATTCCATAACTATGAACTGGGTGATATCGGCATACACTGATGTTGAATTAAAAAAATGAAGATAATGCCAGTAATTGTGTTGTATTTTTATGTGAATACAACATTTGGTACATACTTTTATTAATTATAAATCTGTGCATATGACATTATATGTACAAGCATCATTAGAATCATGTCTGATGTCTAGATTGTGTAGACGTACACCATACACACCCAAACTAGAGAGAAGTATATCATCCAGAATTAAATTTCATTATCGTAATACTATCATCATATTGAAGATAAAACTTAATTGAATTTGCAGGACAAAAACGTTTTTCATGCCAATGCACAGACGATAGATAAGACTTTTCTGGATTGCTGTTAAACATATGCTACCACTGGATACGTATATAAAACAAGTGAATATTGTTACTAAGTATATACAACAAGTGAATATTGTTACTAAGTATATACAACAAGTGAATATTGTTACTAAATATAAACTACAAGTGTATATTGTTACTAAGTATTTACAAGTGAATATTGTTACTAAGTATATACAACAAGTGGATATTGTTACTAAGTATATACAACAAGTGAATATTGTTACTAAATATAAACTACAAGTGTATATTGTTACTAAGTATATACAACAAGTGAATATTGTTACTAAATATATACTACACGTGAATATTGTTACTAAATATAAACTACAAGTGTATATTGTTATTAAGTATATACAACAAGTGAATATTGTTAGAAGGAAAAGTATAAGGTATGTACTGTGGTATAAGTATATTGTATATACGACGGTATATTGTATGTCAGGCGGTATACGTATATTGTGTGTACGGCGGTATAAGTATATTGTGTGTACGGTGATATAAGTATATTATATGTACGGTGATATAAGTATATTGTATGTACGGTAATATAAGTATATTGTGTGTAAGGCGGTATAAGTATATTGTATGTACGGTGATAGAATTAGATTGTATGTAGGGCGGTATAAGTATATTGTGTGTACGGCGGTATAAGTATATTGTATGTAAGGTGATATAGGTATATTGTATGTATGGCGGTATAATTATATTGTGTGTACGGTGGTATAAGTATATTGTATGTACGGTAATATAAGTATATTGTGTGTAAGGCGGTATAAGTATATTGTATGTACGGTGATAGAATTAGATTGTATGTAGGGCGGTATAAGTATATTGTGTGTACGGTAAGTATATTGTGTGTCGGCGGTATAAGTATATTGTATGTACGGCGGTATAAGTATATTGTGTGTACGGCGGTATAAGTATATTGTGTGTACGGCGGTATAAGTATATTGTATGTACGGCGGTATAAGTATATTGTATGTACGGCGGTATAAGTATATTGTGTGTACGGTGGTATAAGTATATTGTATGTACGGTAATATAAGTATATTGTATGTACGGCGGTATAAGTATATTGTGTGCAAGGCGGTATAAGTATATTGTATGTACGGTGATAGAATTAGATTGTATGTAGGGCGGTATAAGTATATTGTGTGTACGGTGGTATAAGTATATTGTGTGTACGGCAGTATAAGTATATTGTGTGTACGGTGGTATAAGTATATTGTATGTACGGCGGTATAAGTATATTGTGTGTACGGCGGTATAAGTATATTGTGTGTACGGCGGTATAAGTATATTGTGTGTACGGCGGTATAAGTATATTGTGTGTACGGTGGTATAAGTATATTGTGTGTACGGCAGTATAAGTATATTGTGTGTACGGCAGTATAAGTATATTGTATGTACGGCGGTATAAGTATATTGTGTGTACGGCAGTATAAGTATATTGTATGTACGGCGGTATAAGTATATTGTGTGTACGGCGGTATAAGTATATTGTATGTACGGCGGTATAAGTATATTGTGTGTACGGTGGTATAAGTATATTGTATGTACGGCGGTATAAGTATATTGTATGTATATTGTATGTGTACGGTATAAGTATATTGTGTGTACGGCGGTATAAGTATATTGTGTGTACGGCGGTATAAGTATATTGTGTGTACGGCGTATATTGTATGTACGGTGGTATATTGTGTGTACGGCGGTATAAGTATATTGTATGTACGGTGATATAAGTATATTGTATGTACGGCGGTATAAGTATATTGTGTGTACGGCAGTATAAGTATATTGTGTGTACGGCGGTATAAGTATATTGTGTGTACGGCGGTATAAGTATATTGTGTGTACGGTGGTATAAGTATATTGTGTGTACGGCGGTATATTGTGTGTACGTATTGTGTGTACGGCGGTATAAGTGTGTGTACGGCGGTATAAGTATATTGTGTGTACGGCGGTATAAGTATATTGTATGTACGGTGGTATAAGTATATTGTATGTACGGTGATAGAATTAGATTGTATGTAGGGCGGTATAAGTATATTGTGTGTACGGTGGTATAAGTATATTGTATATACGACGGTATATTGTATGTAAGGTGATATAGGTATATTGTATGTATGGCGGTATAATTATATTGTGTGTACGGTGGTATAAGTATATTGTGTGTACGGCGGTATAAGTATATTGTGTGTACGGCGGTATAAGTATATTGTGTGTACGGCAGTATAAGTATATTGTGTGTACGGCAGTATAAGTATATTGTGTGTACGGCGGTATAAGTATATTGTGTGTACGGCAGTATAAGTATATTGTATGTACGGCGGTATAAGTATATTGTGTGTACGGCGGTATAAGTATATTGTATGTACGGTGGTATATTGTATGTACGGCGGTATAAGTATATTGTATGTACGGCAGTATAAGTATATTGTATGTACGGTGATAGAATTAGATTGTATGTAGGGCGGTATAAGTATATTGTATGTACGGCAGTATAAGTATATTGTGTGTACGGTGATATAAGTATATTGTGTGTAAGGCGGTAAAAGTATATTGTATGTACGGTGGTATAAGTATATTGTGTATACGGTGGTATAAGTATATTGTGTGTACGGCGGTATAAGTATATTGTGTGTACGGCGGTATAAGTATATTGTATGTACGGCAGTATAAGTATATTGTGTGTACGGTGATATAAGTATATTGTATGTACGGTGGTATATTGTATGTACGGCGGTATAAGTATATTGTGTGTACGGCAGTATAAGTATATTGTGTGTAAGGCGGTATAAGTATATTGTATGTACGGCGGTATAAGTATATTGTGTGTACGGCAGTATAAGTATATTGTGTGTACGGCAGTATAAGTATATTGTGTGTACGGTGATATAAGTATATTGTGTGTACGGTGATATAAGTATATTGTGTGTACGGCGGTATAAGTATATTGTATGTACGGTGATATAAGTATATTGTATGTACGGCGGTATAAGTATATTGTGTGTATATTGTGTGTACGGTGGTATAAGTATATTGTGTGTACGGCAGTATAAGTATATTGTATGTACGGCGGTATAAGTATATTGTATGTACGGTGGTATATTGTATGTACGGCGGTATAAGTATATTGTATGTACGGCAGTATAAGTATATTGTGTGTACGGTGATATAAGTATATTGTATGTACGGCGGTATAAGTATATTGTGTGTAAGGCGGTATAAGTGTATTATGTGTAAGGCGGTATAAGTATATTGTATGTACGGCGGTATAAGTATATTGTGTGTACGGTGATATAAGTATATGGTATGTACGGCGGTATAAGTATATTGTGTGTACGGTGATATAAGTATATTGTATGTACGGCGGTACATTATGTGTAAGGCGGTATAAATATATTGGTCCAAAATATAGGTCCGAATCCGAGATAACAACATCCCTGAATCCCCACATTGTAGTATTTACATATCGCTGTTGAATCGATAATCAATGGCAAGTTCCAAATATCACAAGTCTCTGCCATGGAATACATTTTTGTGATGACCTTGATAAAAGATTTCGCACAAATTCACTTTTAATAATTGTTATTAACAATGATATTTATGAAAAGTGGCACGCTTCCGAATATTCGCATGTACTTGATGCTGTTCTAAAATTATTTGATATATGGAAATAACGAAATTTATCTAATTATTGGACTAAAATAGATTTCTCATAACACAACCAGTAGAGAGTTAAACGTTTCTATAACTATCACCTTAAACTAGCACTGACGTACGAAGTGTACGAGATGGTATGGAATCGACGGACGTTTTCGGCTGTTCTAATATCGTATGTACACTAAGGTCGATAATAGTGTGACGAGATGGTAAACAGATCAAAGACAAAAAATATACAAGATCGTAACAATGTACAGTAGTCAATTCGACTAGACTTTAATATCTGGTCATAGATGTGCGAGTGTATGTGGCCCCACTCGTCCCCGTTTAGTATTTGCCCACTGCGGCGTATCCAGATGGCTTCTTTAACCAACCACCTGACAAGGTTTACCAAGTATTAATAATTGCTTGTACGCTCCACACTGGTCATTTGTCATGACAGTGTAGCCATCGAAACGTCATGCTCAATTCTTCTACTGGTTGTGTTATAAGAATTTCTTTTCTATTGATATTACCAACCTAAAGGCAATGTTTCAAGAAAATATAATATTAATAATTATGGGGCTGCTTCATCTCCCCATCTAGCTTTCCGTCTTCTTTCGTTCACTTTGATTGTCCTCGGTCGCCTCCTAGGCTTCAAAATTTAGGCCCTTGGCATCACTGACAAGACCTAGAAGGACGAAACAGCTGTATGGTGCAATTTAATCCATTGGTCGGTTCTACCTTACATGTATCTATCTTTAAGTTACCAAAAAGTGTTTCTCTCACTTGTCAATTTTTGTACAATCTTTTAGAAAGCAGGTGGAAGACATTGCTGGTGAACTTTACGTCCCCGAGATTTCCCGTAACCTGCCAAGGTTTTAGAATCATTTGAATTGTGGCACGCTGTACGTAATGTCATAATGTTATACAACTGTAGTGCATGACTTGTCATAGTTCTTAATTCAGACGTCAGAACGGTCATGGTATCAAACTCCGCTGTACGTAATGTCATAATGTTATACAACTGTAGTGCATGACTTGTCATGGTTCTTAATTCAGACGTCAGAACAGTCATGGTATCAAACTCCGCTGTACGTAATGTCATAATGTTATACAACTGTAGTGCATGACTTGTCATAGTTCTTAATTCAGACGTCAGAACAGTCATGGTATCAAACTCCGCTGTACGTAATGTCATAATGTTATACAACTGTAGTGCATGACTTGTCATAGTTCTTAATTTAGACGTCAGAACAGTCATGGTATCAAACTCCGCTGTACGTAATGTCATAATGTTATACAACTGTAGTGCATGACTTGTCATAGTTATTAATTCAGCCGTCAGAACAGTCATGGTATCAAACAACGCCCTCTGCAATGTCGTAATGTTAAGCAACTGTAGTGCATGACTTGTCATAGTTATTAATTCAGCCGTCAGAACAGTCATGGTATCAAACAACGCCCTCTGTAATGTCGTAATGTTAAGCAACTGTAGTACATGACTTGTCATATTTCTTAATTCAGTCGTCAGAACAGTCATGGTATCAAACAACGCCCTCTGTAATGTCGTAATGTTAAGCAACTGTAGTGCATGACTTGTCATAGTTCTTAATTCAGTCTTCAGAACAGCCATGGTATCACACTCCTCCATTCGATATATCACAATGATTAACGACGAAATACAATACTTCTGCATAGACGTTTTATTTCGTAATCAATTAAGCATTTTAATGTTACATATATGTATCATTCAGAAAATTGTTTTGTTATAATTGTATATCATTATCAAGAAATAAATCAGGAAAAATGTACTGGTATGTATGTATATCTTTGTACTGTTATATATGTATATCATTAAAACTTTGTATTGTTACATATGTATATCATTAAAACCTTAAAAAAATCATATGCTAGACTCATCCGAAAATTGCACTGCTACATATGCAAGATTTTGAGTATTGTAATGTGAATCATTTGTACTGATGTATATTGCAGTGTGTGTCATTTGTATTGATATATATTATAGTGCGAATCATTTGTACTGACACATATTGTAGTGTGTATCATTTGTATTGATATATATATTATAGTGCGAATCATTTGTACTGATATATATTGTAGTGTGTATCATTTGTATTGATATATATTATAGTGCGAATCATTTGTACTGACACATATTGTAGTGTGTATCATTTGTATTGATATATATTATAGTGCGAATCATTTGTACTGACACATATTGTAGTGTGTGTCATTTGTATTGATATATATTATAGTGCGAATCATTTGTACTGATATATAAGGATATATCATCAAAACAATACTACATATAAACCACACGTATAACATGAAAACCTGCCATGTTTACCAACGATTTTTAAACCTTGATATCCATATATACAAATAACATTTAATACAATGATATACGTATCAATATATAAACAACTATATGTACAAAACTATTGTATAAAAACCACATCATTTTGTCCTCTCTACATATCTCATGAATTTCACAACAACACACTAGGCTAGACAAGAACGTTCATTACTCAAGTGATGATGAGGAGTTTCTTTGACGACTGTTAATGTGCGACGTATATAAACATAACATGATCTTAAACAACATTAATGGATTTTATGGTATCTTATTTTGATTAGTTATCATACTAATGATACACCATGTGAACCTTATTAAATGTAACGATAAAAGCGTGCTACCAAAACAGTCTCATAAGGTGATCTGAAACAGAATTCCCATCAAAACAGGAAGGCAATGTCCGGGAAACAGTCATCCTACCACTACAGCTAAGTATGCACGTAATGGTATCCATGCAGGATGGCAAACAAAAGCTATTTCTCTTCATCAAAATATGATAGGTTTGTAATGCTAGGCTGGCGGAATGTGTTCCGGTTAATTTCTCTCTGTCTTGTGATCCTGTACAAACCTCCAGGTGGCCTGTCTAACCTCTCTGCCAGGCTATGTAGTACTCTACCAGCGAAACAAGGGCGTTCAAACTTACAAAAAAGTTGGCATTTTTCTAAATATTCAAAGTGACATATCTAGCTGATATCTAAGAAGGTCTGATTATCTTGAGGCCGATAGTCAATGTTGGGTGGGTCGCCTGATAGCGATTCTGTAGGACGGGATGTGTGTGGACTACACCCCCTTACAGCTCCACTTATTTGTAGCAGCAAACGCCTCAAGTCTCGGTACAGGTGCGTGTGACGAAAATTGTCGTGCACTTGAACGCTTTTGAACAATTAGACGAGGTCAGCAGTAGAGTTAATGTGTAGAGCGATATATTCGCACAGCTCCCACACATCACTCAGACGCGATAACTGTCCGATGTTTTTGCAGCAGTAACAGGTTTGGATTTATCACAAATGCTTCTTACGTGCAATCTAGCCGGTGTGCAATGGCAGAGCTACAAGCTGATGAATGAGGATACCTGTCCGAAATAACAATGCTCCGCTTGTTTTTATTTCTCCTATCTCCGACACCGAATTCATTTATGTTTATTCGCTAACCTAGTTTTTGTACAAACAATAAACCAACATTTCTTTATATTTTCTGAACATGTGTAGTCAGCGGCGGAATGATTACCCTGCTACATAAACACTTTCCCGTATAATGCAGTATTGTCTTGTAGATATTTCAATGAACCCGTGCACAAGTAGTTATAATTTTGCTTTCCCTCGATGTTGGCAAGGAATCACGAAACTTTATTTAAGTATGTTATTCTAACAGAGACACAATAGGTTATTGTTTTCAATACTTCTTTTAAATCGAAAGACAATTCCGTTTTTTGTTTCAATAGAAGCATTTAAAACTATAATTGCGCTTTATATCAATAACATTACTTTGAATAAAACAAGTACTAGAATTTCTAGTAAGTATTTTTAGTTATAAAATTTTGTAAGAGTATGTTTTGTCTAGTAAGTCATTTCAGTTGTAGAATCAGATAAGGGTATGTTTTAACCCACGATAATGTTATTTAGATAGCTACAAAATCTTAAATAATTAATGTAATAGTTCTAAATAATTTTTTAAAAAATCCATGGAATTTCAAAAAATAATACACTTTTAGTGTCGCTTCATTCAAGATAAACAATCTCAAATTTCTTACTAAGGCGATATTTCTTTCTAAAAACGACATTTCAAAGGTCAACATTTTATTTTTAATAACTTTGTAATTTTTCATGATTTACAATTCGTTGATGTACATGACTCAGTTTAACTCTTTTCAAACAGAAAATCAATATTAGTAAAACATCTAATTACAGATATCTACACAGGCGAAGATGACTTTAAATTTTACCGCTAAACTTCAGTTTATAAATGTTATGCTGACATAAGTATGTAAACATTATATGTGTCACTAAAACTTTAAAATAAAAAGAAATGGGCAGCTCCTAGAGCTGTTACCTAACTATGTCCGTTAATTATATCAATATATGACGGAGAAACGCAACTGTTTCAAAATCTATCAATCAATTCGTTAACACAAAATGTAATTGTTCGGTTAGGTTTATCATGTACACAAGATACATATATATTTATTTTCACTAACAGAGCACAAGCTAGGAATGCATTAGCCGAAAAGAACAGACACAAACGACATTTCATCAGTGTTTTCAAACGGTTTGATAAAAATATATCTATAATCATTCATATTAAACTACCAAGTCTATATCTAAACTATGGATTCCAAATATTTCTACTAAATTTTGTGGCTTCTACATGAGGAGTACAATAGACAGTCAAACATATGGACGGACTCGGTATAAACTAGCATGCAGGAAAAATGTTAAGATATGTGTAAAATATTAAAATAATACAATAAAAAATCAGAAATCATGACAAATATCTAAACGATTGTGAGACACTGAGGTAGAATACATCTTGTGAAACATGTCAAACATCCACTCATTTGGCGGTACAGTCATATGAAGAGTAAAATAAAAAAATATGGAAGCATTCAAGTAACATATGACAGAATCATTTCGACTTAGTGTCTCGCTTATTATTATTATCGCAGATTATGGCGTTAACAGGTGGTTGTTCGCAGTATTTCGATTGTGAATTTGCATGGTAAAAGAACGTTTATCATTCGTTCCGTATAGATAATGATCTATTTGTTTTTCTGTGTTGATTATTTTTCTTTTTATTAAAATGTACATATTTAATGAAGTTTTTAATATCTTACATTATACAGTTGCTCTTCAATAAAATCCTATCGACAATGTTTTGTTCAGTAAATTTTTTTATGGATATTGTACTTTTTTCTGTTACATCATTACCCTTTTTATACCATAACTATTATTACGTAGAGACGGAACATCTCTAATTCTGTAGCCACTTTTTACCTGATTCTTGGACATGGTCGATATCATGTGAAGTAATGTTACTCACACTAGCCCAAAACATATAAATCAAAAAAACATACCGACCTTGACCTTGTTTAGTATCAGGAAGGCACATACGATTAAATGAAAGATATACAAAAGCTGGAAATAATTCCACCAATAACACAACATTTCAAAGTATGGTGTCAAGTCTATTGTTATGTTGTATTATAAAGGCTTGAATATTATATGATTTTGAAAATTATTGTCACATTATACCACATACGTATTTAGAGGTCGGTATATGACCCTTGTGTTATGCTAAGTCAAATCAGGTCTAATAAAGAGATTAATGGTATAACCTTCCGTGTTTGTAAGGGACAGAAATATACCAAAACATACCAATCCCAGTAGTACTTCTTTTTGGCCGGACATTATTTTGGGAGAGCTGCTGAGGATATCGAAAGTAAAAACTGATTTTATTTTTAAAAATGTGATGACATATAACATAAAGATATATAAAATGAAATATAGATAATATGTAACAAATTATAAATATGTATAACATTGAAACGTACACTTGCATGATCATAACAACGAGAACATTTGTTAACACTTGTAACATTATATCAGGGTCGGTCACAATTTTATTGGGTTACGGGGTATTCCTCAGGTGCCAATTGACTTTAATCATTAACTTACACTGTTTAAATTGGAAAAAAAGTTTAAAGCTTATGATATATATATATATAGCAGAATAAGACTAAACCTAAAATCACACGAAGACATAAAAAGTTTTGTTACATTTTTTTTTGTGAGATATAGGAATTTACCAATTTGATGAAAACTTACATATCATTACTACACTCGTGAAAATCATAGATATTCTGTCATACTTTTGTAAATTCATACTGTGACATTAATGCATTTTCGTTGTCCCTTAGTTTCTTGAATAAATCTTGCTCGCAAAGCCAACAAGCATTAGGATGCCTGTCAATTTTTATCTGTTTATCATTTCTCGGACAAACAAATTCGTGGGTTTAGTGCAACCACGAATCAACCAAATTATAACCCCACGAATATATTACTGGCTTTACACTGTAATGTTGAAAGGGAAAACCATTAAATATGTCTTATACATTTTTACATGCAGTTTTGGTTCAAGTCTTGCGGGTTTGGATAAAATGTCGAAACAAAAAAAAGATTAAATCGAAATCAAATTTGATTCAAAATCTTACATAAGATATTCAATAGTATCGCACTGAATACTGTATAAAAGACAAGAAAGGACAGGTTTACCATATAATCATATTCTACACTCCAAACTTGTCCTCATGTAAACAGAATGGTGTTTGAAAACAAGTAAATAGCCAACAAATTAGTCACAGTCGTATTATTTACAAAGAAAAAAAACGCTTCTTGAAGGGAAAGTTTTGTGTTTTAACATATTTGCTAGTTTCTCACATTTTAGTAGCACATATGTGCAATATTAATGTGTGTGTCTTATAGAGAATAAAAAAATGGCACAAATATCAGTACTATTCTTGATTGTTGCGTTTGTCCTCTATACTCTATAAGTAAGTTCTATGTCGGTTTTTGTTACGGAGTATAACAAACTTTTTGAAATTCTGTCTCGTTTTTTGCTAGTTTTTGTCATGTTATTTCGTTTACATGACTTCCATCCTCTTTATTTAATTCGATTCTTTCATTTGTTGAAATGCGGATCGAATAATTTGTAAGAAAGATTCAACACACCTGAGTAAAGAAAAATAGCAAATACTTCCACAGCATAAGTCTCCTTATTGTATATACCTTTTATAACAAATGTTGTGAATATCTAAATGTTTTAAACACATTTTGAAGAAGTACAGCTTAAAAAGCCACGATCCTGCGTATGAATCACATGCGCTCCTTTGATGTCACGTACGGCCATATCTGTTGATAACACATCCCGTCACACATTTTGCTACCTGTGACCAAACGCCTTGATTACATATGTTATAGTATAGCTGCTTGTGCTCACATGTGAACATCACCTTTTAAATCTGTTTCCTGGAGTAAATCAACTGCAATCATCTGCAATCACATCTCCTGATCCTACATGTGGTCATACTCTTCGCTTCCATTTCCTGACAGCAACATGCAAACATGTTCTTTATTGCTACCTGTGGTCACGTCCTCTCACTATCTTTTCTTGGTGTTACCTGCAGCCACATTCCTTAACTACCATTCCGTCATATGTGTACTTAAAAGTTACAACTCCCATTTCATCCACATAAAGAATAGAAATAGAATCCAGTTTTGTTGGAACACAACACGCTCTACTTGCCTTCTTAGGGTTTTTAGAATTCAGAAGCGTTTGTATTATAGAGTGTTTCGTAGGAGATAGGTAGTCACTGAACGGGAAAAAGCACTTCCCGGCACATTGGTAGGCCTGCAATAAAAAAAACGAATGATATTATCATGTGAAATTAGCAAGGAGCGATTATTGTGTGCATTATCAGGACATGTATGATAAAGCTGAGATGTTAAAAAACGGCTCCCGTTATTTGTAGTTCCTTCTTTTAGGCATAAAACTTTACGTTTTTTGTAAGATGTCTTTTGGCTTAGTCGTTACACGAGAAATATCATACTCCTTGAACTGAAACTGTAACTCGAGAAATGTCAGCATGTCTCTCTTGGTCGTAAAACTAGAAACGTCCACATGCCTTACTGGGCTGTAACTCGAGAAATGTCAGTATGTCGCGCTTGGTCGTAAAACTAGAAATGTCCACATGCCTTACTGGGCTGTAACTCGAGAAATATCAGCATGTCTCGCTAGGCCGTAACACAAGAACTTATATCATGTCTTACAGGGTCGTAACACGAGAAGTGCCCAAATGTCTTACAGGGTCGTAACACGAGAAGTGCCCAAATGTCTCACAGGGTCGTAACACGAGAAGTGCCCAAATGTCTCACAGGGTCGTAACACGAGAAGTGCCCAAATGTCTCACAGGGTCGTAACACGAGAAGTGCCCAAATGTCTCACAGGGTCGTAACACGAGAAGTGCCCAAATGTCTCACAGGGTCGTAACACGAGAAGTGCCCAAATGTCTCACAGGGTCGTAACACGAGAAGTGCCCAAATGTCTCACAGGGTCGTAACACGAGAAGTGCCCAAATGTCTCACAGGGTCGTAACACGAGAAGTGCCCAAATGTCTTACAGGGTCGTAACACGAGAAGTGCCCAAATGTCTTACAGGGTCGTAACACGAGAAGTGCCCAAATGTCTTACAGGGTCGTAACACGAGAAGTGCCCAAATGTCTTACAGGGTCGTAACAAAAGAATACGTTTCACTGGGTCAGTCATCAAAAGAAACGTCACCAAGAGTTTCTTTGAGTTTTAAGTTGAGAAATATTAACATGCCTCTCATTAAGTTGTAAACTAGGAAATGTTAACATGGCTTTAGATGGTTAGTTAACAAAATCAAGAAAATAGCATCATGTCAACACAATCATAATTCAAACTCGAATTCCATAAAACTGGGACAAAATATGGGCCAAAGAAAGATTTACACGGAGAGTTATGGAAAGGTACAAGGAGGATAAGACAATGTGCTTAAAAGAAACGTTTACATGCCTCTGACTTGGCCGTAAGCTGAGAAACGCTTACATGCCTTTGGCTGGGCGGTAAATTGAGAAACGTTTACATGCCTCTAGCTGCTC
Organism: Ylistrum balloti; assembly: GCF_031769215.1. Taxonomy (NCBI): domain Eukaryota; kingdom Metazoa; phylum Mollusca; class Bivalvia; order Pectinida; family Pectinidae; genus Ylistrum; species Ylistrum balloti. The sequence goes on along the minus strand of NW_026782797.1, from coordinate 80,216 downwards.
GGTACATTGAGAAACGTTTACATGCCTCTGGCTGGACGGTAAATTGAGAAACGTTTACATGCCTCTGGCTGGACGGTAAACTGAGAAACGTTTACATACCTCTGACAGGGCGGTAAACTGAGAAACGTTAACATGCCTCTGGCTGCTCGGTAAATTTAGAAACGTTAACATGCCTCTGGCTGGGCGGTAAATTTAGAAACGTTTACATATGTCTGGCTGGGCGGTAAACTCAGGAACTTTACATGCCTGTGGCTGGGCGGTAAATTAAGAAACGTTTACATACATCTGGCTGGACGGTAAATTGAGAAACGTTTACATGCCTCTGCCTGGTCGGTCAATTGAGAAACGTTTACATACCTCTGACTTGGCGGTAAATTGAAAAACGTTTACATGCCTCTGGCTGGACGGTAAATTGAGAAACGTTTACATGCCTCTGGCTGGACGGTAAACTGAGAAACGTTTACATACCTCTGACAGGGCGATAAACTGAGAAACGTTAACATGCCTCTGGCTGCTCGGTAAATTGAGAAACGTTTACATGCCTCTCGCAGGGTTGTAAAATGAGAAACATTAATATGCCTATCGCTGGATTGTAATTTGAGAAACGCTAACATGCCTCTAGCTGGATTGTAATTTGAAAAACGCTAACATGCCTCTAGCTGGATTGTAAAGTTTGAAATGTTAACATACTTCTTGCTATGTTGTAAATTGACAAACGTAAGCATGTCCCTATCAGGGTTATAAATTCAGAACTTTTTCCACGCCTCACGCTTGGTTGTAAATTTAGATACGATAATATCTTCTCGTTTGTTGTAAATTGTGAAACGTTAACACGCCTCTCGCTGGGCGGTAAAGTGGGAAACATTACTTTGCCTTTCGCGGTGTAAATTTAGTCCCGGAAGCATGCCGCTCGCTGGGTTGTAAACAGACGAACGTCACCATGCCTCTCACTGAATTGTACATTTTGAAATTTTAAAACGCCTCTCACTTGATTGTTAATTTAGAAATTTTAACACACCTCTCACTCGGTTGTAAATTTAGAAATTTTAACACACCTCTCGCTGGGTTGTAAATTTAGAAATTTTAACATGCCTCTCACTGGATTGTAAATTTAGAAATTTTAACACGCCTCTCGCTGGGTTGTAAATTTAGAAACGTTACTATGCTTCCCACTGGGCTGTAATTTGATAAAAGTTAACATGCCTCTCGCTGGGTTGTAAATTTAGAAATGCTAACATGCCTCTCGCTGGGTTGTAAATTTAGAAATGCTAACATGCCTCTCGCTGGGTTGTAAATTTAGAAATGCTAACATGCCTCTCGCTGGGTTGTAAATTTAGAAATGCTAACATGCCTCTAGCTGGGTTGTAAATTTAGAAAACGTTAACATGCCTCTAGCTGGGTTGTAAATTTAGAAATGCTAACATTTCTCTTGTTGGGTAGTAAATTGAGAATCAACAACATGTATATTCTCGGAGTTTAAAAAATAAATATATTAATCCTACATAATGCTCTTATAGTTATAAAATAATTAGTAAGGATGAAACTTTTCTATTTGCCCCATAAATGATATACAACCACGCTGATTGATGTGTAAAGTGTATTACGCTGCGTCAGTGTAATAGAGGTTAGATAAGTAAACTGTGATATAAGTAAATAAGAAAAAGGAAACATTTCTCATCAATCATTCGTTTAAAACGAGGTGCAGCATGATATTATTCTTTCAAACATCTGTGACAGGGCGTAGTATTAAACGGTCCCGTCATATAGTCTGTATGTTCAGCAGGTCAAAGTTAAGTTTGACATTTTTTCAATAATTATGATAAAAACAACACATAATCTATGTATTTTTATGCTTAATACAAAAAGGAAATGTAGATAGTGCTGTTTGCTAGAAAATTTGCCATGCACATCCTAGACTTTGTGCAGCTTTAGATCAGCATAGTAATTAGAATAGCGGAAACATGAAACAAAGAGGTAGAAACAAGGAGAACAAAACTTGAGTACAGCTTGGCGGACAAAATGCCGCATTTGTTCAGTGAGTTGCCATTGGGAAATAGTTGAAAGTAAATACCATTGTAAACGGAAGAACAACTTAATAGCATTGTACATTGAGTAGACACTGGGGAACAAGACCACTCAATAGAACTATATACAGATTATGGAGACAGGAACAACTAAATAGCATTGTCATTGAGTAGACCCTGGGGAACAAGACCACTTAATAGAACTATATACAGATCTACGGAAACAGGAACAACTAAATAGCAGTCTACATTGAGAAGACCTCGGGGAACAAGACCACTTAATAGAACTATAAACAGACTATGGAGACAGGAACAACTAAATAGCATTGTCATTGAATAGACCTTGGGGAACAAGGCCACTTAATAGAACTATAAACACACTATGGAGACAGGAACAACTAAATAGCATTGTCATTGAGTAGACCTTAGGGAACAAGGCCACTTAATAGAACTATAAACAGACTATGGAGACAGGAACAACTAAATAGCATTGTCATTGAGTAGACTTTAGGGAACAAGGCCACTTAATAGAACTATAAACAGACTATGGAGACAGGAACAACTAAATAGCATTGTCATTGAGTAGACCTTAGGGAACAAGGTCACTTAATAGAACTATAAACAGACTATGGAGACAGGAACAACTAAATAGCATTGTCATTGAGTAGACCTTAGGGAACAAGGCCACTTAATAAAACTATATACAGACTATGGAGACTGGTACAACTAAATAGCAGTGTACATTGAGTAGACCTTGGGTGAATAAACAATTAAAAATTAAGAAGAAAATACCATCATTTCAACAGAGTAACCTTCCAAACTCAAATCCAAAACAACTCGGGTAAAATATGAACAAAAGAAAGTTCTGCACTGTAACTCACTAGAAGAGCATTAGAAGAATAAGATCAAGAATAAGAACTCTGTATCGCGATTTTGTCCGGAAGTTGACGTCTTCTGCACAAAAAATCCTGATAATAGGAGCTGGCCCTTGAATATAGAATTAAAATGTTGTGTAAACACCATAGGTTGTGGATGCAGGAATGTTGCTATTTAGAAATGGGAAAAAATTCACGATAGGGAAATTGAATGCTTATCAAACAGCTTATCAAAGCTTTCCATCTGGTTTCGTTGAAGGGTAGGACATGATCGAAATATGCTGCTGATGTAGAAGAGTCTGTCATATCCTTGACAAGACAAGATGTATCGATATATCTGAAAGTGACTGTAAACGTCTTAGTCACCTGTTTCAATTAGCTTGTCGATGAATTCAGCCTCGTACGAAAACAAAAGCAAATCAACCAAAAGAGGGACACAGTTCGTTCCCATCGGTATTCAAACAGTCTGTTGGAAGGTCTTAGCGCCGAACTCGACAAAGATGTTGTCAACCAGAAACCGAACAGACTATAAAGTGAGTAGATATAACTGAGCTGAATTTGGAAGACAACTAAAGAGGACTATATAGTGAGTAGATCTTATGAGACAACTAAACAGGAGTATATAGTGAGTAGATCTTATGAGACAACTAAACAGGAGTATATAGAGAGTAGATCTTATGAGACAACTAAACAGGACAATACAGTGAGTAGATCTTATGAGACAACTAAACAGGAGTATATAGTGAGTTGATCTTATGAGACAACTAAACCGGACTATATAGTGGGTAGATCTTATGAGACAACTAAACAGGAGTATATAGTGAGTAGATCTTATGAGACAACTAAACAGGACAATACAGTGAGTAGATCTTATGAGACAACTAAACAGGACAATACAGTGAGTAGATCTTATGAGACAACTAAACAGGACAATACAGTGAGTTGATCTTATGAGACAACTAAACTGGAGTATATAGTGAGTAGATCTTATGAGACAACTAAACAGGACAATACAGTGAGTAGATCTTATGAGACAACTAAACAGGACAATACAGTGAGTAGATCTTATGAAACAACTAAACAGGACAATACAGTGAGTAGATCTTATGAGACAACTAAACAGGACAATACAGTGAGTAGATCTTTGGACATTTGTATGCTTAAAAACATTCTTAGTAAACTGTAGTTTCAGGGAGTGGTATCGCACTCTAAAAATGAACATCATAATAAATTGCTGAATCACCAAGGGTAACTTAAACGAAGCCCAGTTGGAAGGTGATTGAAGAAGCGGGGCGGGGCTCGTTAGCTAAGCCAGCAGCTCCGTTCATTATTGATAAATACAAATATTTTAGCCCTTCCTACAGGGAAAGAAATATGTTTTCTATAGGAAGATAATATTTAATATTTATTTCCTAAAGATATGAAAATTGTCTCGGCTGGTGTATTGAGAGGGATTCCAGAGTTGGGTGTGAGGTTGCCGCTTTATCGATAGCCTCGAAACACATCATTTATACCTAGATAGGTGAGATAATCTCACTAGATACAATCACCATATATTATAAAATTATGGCAGAGAGAAAATTTGTGTTATTTTCTTTCTCCTCTGTAGATGTTTCCTTAGATGATTACTATTATATATTAGCGAATGTTTGCCCGGAGCTCCTGTCCAATCTCCCTTATTGGGAGGACGTGATTCTCCACATAGGCTGGGCACACAGTGTCCGGACGTCAGCCATATACCTATCTTATATCAAACTCTGCCGTATAGATCATACGTCAATAACATTCCTGCTGTTCGTAGATACCGTAAACGTAAAGGAAATTGATTAAAACTATGATACGAGTTAAAACGCGCCATATCAACCGTATCAAATTTGGCAACTAAATATAGGAAAAACGAAATAAAAAAGTTGATATGACAGCTATTCCAATGGACCTTTTATCGAGTTAATAAGTACATTCTACATTACATACGAGGGTATATTTTTACATATCCCTCCACCTCTAGTGAGTATACAGCCAAAGGTGTGTAGGGCGTGCGCTGACTTTATCACCTCCTCAACACTAATTGATTGGGTAAAATTCACGATTCCTAACCAACTGTTAGGAACTTTCGACAGGATGTGCCGTTGGAATTTGGCAAGGACGTGAGGCGATGTTGATTTACCAAATGATTTTATCAATTTGTGTTACATTAAAGTATTACTGATAAATGCAGAAACGTATTCGATTCTAAAGGTAAAATAATTAGGTAGTGATGGTTTGGTACTCACCCAGATAAACGGAAATCAAAACAAAACGCTCCAAAGTGCTTCATACCCCAAGAGTACATTCGGCAGTTTACCTACCTGTTGACTAATAACTATTTACCATAGATTCCTACTGTTGACCAATAACTACTTAATCAGGACACTCCATCCGTTGACCAATAACTACTTAATCAGGACACTCCACCCGTTGACCAATAACTACTTAATCAGGACGCTCCACCCGTTGACCAATAACTACCTAATCAGGACACTCCACCCGTTGACCAATAACTACTTAATCAGGACGCTCCATCCGTTGACCAATAACTACTTAATCAGGACACTCCATCCGTTAACCAATAACTACTTAATCAGGACACTCCACCCGTTGACCAATAACTACTTAATCAGGACGCTCCATCCGTTGACCAATAACTACTTAATCAGGACGCTCCATCCGTTGACCAATAACTACTTAATCAGGACACTCCATCCGTTAACCAATAACTACTTAATCAGGAAGAAAATCCGTTGACCAATAACTACTTAATCAGGACACTCCATCCGTTAACCAATAGCTACTTAATCAGGACACTCCACCCGTTGACCAATAACTACTTAATCAGGACGCTCCATCCGTTGACCAATAACTACCTAATCAGGACACTCCACCCGTTGACCAATAACTACTTAATCAGGACGCTCCTTTAAACTTCGTTTTCTATACACAAAGAAAATATCTAAGATATCGACTGGCAAATTTAGTGACGCTTGTCCCTTTGATTTTAAGAAGAAGTAATACAAAAAAGACACGGATGAAAAGGACCCGGCGATCTGTACGTTTTTACTTGCAAAAAAGGTTGAAACTGAGTAACATAATCGTCTCTCAGTGTTCAAATTTCTAAAAGAACACGAAAGTATTCGCAAAAAGTAAGGAAAATGTAAAATACCAGTAATTACGCCAACCACAACCTGGTCTAGCCCTGGCTGGTGGGTAATAGGCCAACCACAACCTGGTCTAGCCATGGCTGGTGGGTAATAGGCCAACCTCAACATTGTCTAGCCCTGACTGGTGGGAATTAGACTAATCACAACATGGTCTAGCCCTGACTGGTGGGAATTAGGCCAATCACAACATGGTCTAACCCTAACTGGTGGGTAATAGGCCAATCACAACATGGTCTAGCTCATGCTGGTGGGAATTAGGCCAATCACAACTTTTTGTAGCCCTGGCTGGTGTAAATGTCCGTTCACCCTGATTATTTCGTTCGCATAGAAAGTGAGAGGATTCCCTCAGATGTGACATCAGTAATTCAAATCTGTTTTGTGTACAAAACAACCTTTTTGATATTTATTTATTCATTTTTATAGTATAACATTTTTCAGATTTCATATTTTATACCGTTCACATTTCATTTCCACATGTTATATTGTAACAATGTAACATATGTTATAAAACTTCGAAACAATAATGTATGCTATTCCTTTGCATATTTTTATAAGATATCAAAAAACAGAATGTACACATTAAAGATCATCAAAAGTAACAAGTAAATAAGCTTTTCTTTTGTATTAATCTCGCTTCTCATTGATTTGGGGTTTGTATTGGTATTTGGTTATCTTTTCGGCATTTACCTTTAGTAGTTACAAAGGCTTTATTATCTTTGTGATGTAAAGTTTTACTTCATACTACATTTTATATTTTCCCTCTTTCAGCAAAGCCATTGTACTCAAAAATAAAGACTTAAGGTGAATACGTCGTCAACCGACAGACAAACTCGTAACGCAGGTTTTCAGAAGATGCAGGCTTGTGAACATGATGGGGGAGTTTTACGGTCGTCATAGTGATCTCAATGAGAAATATTCTATTTCTTTGTACAATAAGAAGCTGAACGTATTTGATGCACTCTAGTTTTCCTGTTTGTTCTATTGTTGTTTACCTTGTTCTTATTTGAGAACGTGACATTACTTACTTGGACTGACCTTTACATGACGGTTGTCGTGTACCTTTTAAGGAGTCTCCGTGTAAGCGCTTCTTTTGTTCATATTTTGCCCTAGTTTTATTGAATATCGGTTTGGATGATGATTATGTTATATTATAAAGTTATATCCTACGTGACGATAGATTTGTAAAATCTAAACTTCTTACGAAATTTTACAGCTCAAATTTTGTGTGTCATTTACTGGAAAAGACAGCAAAATGAAGTAAGTGTTCCTTAAATATCCTCTCTGGAGATCAAATAAACTAGAGATCATAAAAGGAAATTTGAAAACAGGATTATGTTTCAAAGTGAATTCGTTCCAATGACAATGTCATTAGGGTGTTTACTGCATATTAAGTTAAACGTTATGCAATCAATGAATGAATGAAAGTTCAGTGTCACTTCTAAATGCTATAAATTAATGCTTAAAAAGGTTCAAAGAGATTGCTAACAGTGATAAACGGTTTCACGACAAAAAATCAAGGATTTACTGCTTTAAAAAAATTGTTATTACTAAACCATTATATTCATGTACAGTAATACATCAGTACAATATCTCCCGTGAATCTGTGAACAAAGGGTTCTATATTGCTGGGGAAATCCACACAAGTCTTCAGAGTAAAACCATTAAATAGTCTTATGTCTATAACAACCAATACACATACGACATTTTCCGCTAATTTACCAAGTAAGGCTAATCTTTATGCGATAAAACGAAACTAGACAGGTATTTCACTCCACTGTATCATACCGACATGAATACATATCTTCCAAACAACATGTAAAAATATAGTGGAGTGTTAACTCGTCTACAAGGAGACATCCGACAGCATGTAGCAAAATCTAGGGTGGCTTTTAGTCAAGCTAGCAAACGGACATTTTGTTGTACTGAAATCGTACACTATAACGGATGTTTTATCGCTGTTGTACTGAAATCGTACACTATAACGGATGTTTTATCGCTGTTGTACTGAAATCGTACACTATAACGGATGTTTTATCGCTGTTGTTCTGAAATCGCCGCTAATATAAGCCGAAATCAACATATGATCTATTTTGTTGATAACTTGATAATTGAGCACTGATACAATGTGTCGATTGGCATTAAACAGAAATTATCATGTCAATAACACAAGGCAATGCCAACATAAAATCTTCATTCTACCTCCAAATAGATTAAGTGAGAACAAAACATGAAAAAAAGAAAAACATGTACACAGCAGAGATCTAGGGGATGTTTCGGAAGGGAAAGCGTCTTCTGCTTAACAAGAAACAAGCTGTGTGTGGTACAGACACTTAACTACGAGACATATTAACGAGCATCTAACGCATCTAACTTCATATCGCACGACTGGGATATAGTTCTTAATGAAATGAGTGCGGCGACCAATATAATTCGTATCAAGATGTATCTCTCGAATTCATGTGTTGTAAAGATTATGTCACGTTCCCTGTATAATGCATGCCATTCATCTTCTATGTTGACCCTGATGTATTTAGCTGACTAATATATCCGGATGGCCGTGTTATCGAGATCGTTTTGTATATGTAACGTCGTGCTTTTTAAGACTAAAATCCTGTTTGTGATGTGATTATAACGACGTACCACCAGTCATGTTCTTATTTTCTGATTTTTATGGGTATTGGGTACACTTCGGCCATCACGTAGCGAAATATTTAGCATGTAAAACTCTCCATACAATCTCACACCATTTAGATATAGACCATTGATAAAATATCACATGTTCCACCTGTTTACCTGTTATGTCATTTGTGTTATTAAAGTTTTGTGTACGATCACGTTACGTCATCAATTGAAAAATTTGACTTTATAAATGCTAAATGAAACTTTTCTATGGTTGTGATAAAAAGTGCCCTAAATGAGTTATTATTTCATATAAGAATATATGAAACTCGTCTCGAAGTTTTAATAAAACTTGTTTGATAAAATCTAATGCGTGAAATAAAAACTCATTAAAGCTATTTAAAACTTTTCCCCCAGTGAACCATATATAGATGTTTGTTTTGTGTTTTTGCAATTTTTTTTTTTTTTTTTTTTTTGTTTTTTTTTTTTTTTTTGTTTGTTTGTTTGTTAGTTTTGTTTGGTTTTTTTTGTATTTTTAAAACTTGTTATTCATAATTTTGTCTTATTATCAAAAAAATAATCAACACGCATAAACGGTCTTGAATAATGAACTATATTTTGTCGCGTAGTACCATATACTAATGAGTAAAAATGTTCCATATATTTTCCAGTTACTTTTTCAATATTCGCCTTTATTTCACTATATTTTACTTTTTGAAAGTGTAATAAATATTGAGTTAATTATTGTTTTCAGAAAAAAAACTGCCGAAGGCACCATTAAATACCTCAGTTGTCTATATCAAGCAGCATCAACTCATACGAAGACTTATCTAGTAAAACCGTAAATCCCTCATTACCAACGGTTGTTAGGGTAATGAGAGTAATGAGGAATTGGTATAACTTTGAGGACCGTTAGTCTAGTGTTGGTATATCTGCTCAACACTATCACTAACGAGGCGGTTTACTATACGTTCACAAGCAATATTGCACTCCAAGTAAATAAATAAAGCTGCCAAACTAAATTACACCTGGGTAGAAGTTTTTAAAAAATCAATTTGTGTAAGTTTTTTTATACTAATGTGTGTAGAAACATGATACGCTTTCGAGATATCGAGGGCTGCAGCTGGTCGCGCACAATCTGCCGAGGTTCTACCTGTCCAGCTGCAACATCTATACCAATTGAAAATTTTGTTTCAGTCCAGGTGTCATCTGGTTTGGCATAATTAGTTATTTACTTTAGCATTGCTAAAAAGACAGTTGATGGGAAGCAATAGTTATGGACCAGCTCTCTGTACAGGGATATTGACGTAAAGCTTTGTGCTATGTGTGGTTTAGCTGGTTTAGTATTATGTAAGCGAAGTGCGATATTATTAATACTACGGGGATAATGAATGATGTCAATGATTGGATCTTAAAAATCATCTTTAAATAAACTCACTTGGAAAAATTCGTTATTTTAAAATTTTTTGCACGCCTATCGTAAGGTACCCTTAATAAATTTTTTATCAATATTGTGAAAAAGTTCATTTCAAACAATAAAACTAGCACATTATCTGTGTGTTTGGATAACTCCGACGACAAAACTAAGCTTAAATCTGATAAATGTAGTAATGTTATTGAATCGCATCTGCAGACTGACTTTGTAAAGGTTCAGAAATTGTGTAAAAGTAACAAAATGGTTATTATCGCAGAGAAGACTTAAAGTGATCTTATAATGAAACAGAAAGTTGCACGTGAAATGAGTATTGAGTGTAAGGATTCTGACAACCTAAGATTATAACATGTTTAATATGAAAACATATTTGGTGTGTGCATTGATGATACCCTTACTAGGGATAAACATGTCCAAGATCTTATTTAATTTCAATTTCAAAATTAATCAGTTATGTAGAATCAAATGTTCTTGTCTATCTTATCAAGAATTACCTATTTCGACTGTTTTATTTTACCTTACCTTCATTATTGTTCCAATAGGAGGTAGAAAGGTTGCTAAAGAGAGTTTTACACATCATACTAGATGCAGATTATTTTGTATCAGGTGAGGAGTTTTTTTTTCAAACTCAAATGGTTACCATTCGGTAAGAGAGTTAAAAATAATGAGTGTAGTATGATGTACAAAGTTATTAACAAACTATGTCCACACCATCTGGACTGTAATGTATTAGTATCTAGTGTTCACGATAGACAGACTAGGTCATCTCCTGGAGGGAAATATGTCATCCCAAAATATAAAACAGGAAAGATTAGATTTCTTTTTTATTTCATGGAACAACACTTTAGAATGATTTACCAGACAATGTTAGGCAGTGCCAAAACCTGAATAGTTTTAAATTTGAATGCAAAAAAAGGTTTTTAAAAACTTTTGAACATAAAATTTCACTGTCTGGAAGTTTTAGAAGATCTTATCATCGTAACTGTATCTCATTATTGTATTTTATGTAACTCGTAATCCCTACTGTGTGTGTCATGTGTTTTATACACATTCATAACGCATCTTTTCACTGATTTTATTTGAATGTTTTCTTTAAATGTAACTTGTGATATGTGATATCTATATTCGTCTGTGGTGTTTCAATTTTACTGATTGTAAATATTGCACATTTCTGATGTCGACCACTTGTAAGAAGAGTATTGTAAACTCAAAGTGTCATCGACTTTAAAGAAAGTCTTTTAATATTATTATTGTTATAATATTATTACTATTATTATATTACTATTATTATAATTGTTATTACTCTGAAGATTTCTTGTATCAGTCTGTAAGGACAAGTACAAGGCTGATAACTGGTCGTTAAACTATAATCTATGATAACTATAAGCAATGTAGGAATGGTAAAGAGGACCGAGCACACGTGTTCTGGAATAGAAGAGCAGAGCAAAACTACTATTGATAAACTAGAAGACCGGGTAATCAAACAAAACCCTTAGTGCTTTAAAAATAGTGATATTTGTTCATTTTGCTATCTCAATCAACAACAATGATTTAGTTTTGTCGAAGAAGTATATTAATAAAAGATTAAATCATACTGAACATTCTCTTATCTGGTAAGAAATTTGAACTTGTTTTTATTGCTATTCTCTCTATTTTGTAAATTGCAGAATAGAAAACACGAGGCGAACTGGAAGTCATATAGCTAGATTTATAGGAATATCAAAGATAATTTTATATACTAATCTACTTAATGAAACATCAATTTTCATTTTATTTTTATTTATTTATTGTAAATTAATTAATTCTCTTTTCATTAATTCATTAAGCCGGTATTTCCTAAGAAAACCTCATTATTTTATGCTAAAGAACTACGCACTTAGTGAGGTAATGTACCATTTTAAATTTCCTGTTAATGTAATATTTTGTGAGCAGAGTATAACTTCGAAATATGTATTAGTGTCTTATCGGTAAACAGAGAGATATAGGATTTGTTGGAACTACAGGCTGTGATAGCATTTACACCTATAAAGTTGTGTTATCACAATAAAACCAAAATTATTGAGTATAGAGACACATTCGATAAAAATATCTGTAAATGTCAGAGACATGTTAGATACTATCACATCCGCTGATGTTACTAATGATTAATTGTCTAATTGTTGTTATATCTATCAGAGATCTTCCAAAGACAAGCGATATCAGTACACGGTGAGAAAGAGATCACACGGTGAGAAAGAGATCACACGGTGAGAAAGAGATCACACGGTGAGAAAGAGATCACACGGTGAGAAAGAGATCACACGGGATGAAAGAGATCACACGGTGAGAAAGAGATCACACGGTGAGAAAGAGATCACACGGTGAGAAAGAGATCACACGGGATGAAAGAGATCACACGGTGAGAAAGAGATCACACGGTGAGAAAGAGATCACACGGTGAGAAAGAGATCACACGGGATGAAAGAGATCACACGGTGAGAAAGAGATCACACGGTGAGAAAGAGATCACACGGGATGAAAGAGATCACACGGAATGATAGAGATCACACGGGATGAAAGAGATCACACGGAATGATAGAGATCACACGGTGAGAAAGAGATCACACGGTGAGAAAGAGATCACACAGTCACACGAAAGAGATCACACGGTGAGAAAGAGATCACACGGTGAGAAAGAGATCACACGGTGAGAAAGAGATCACACGGGATGAAAGAGATCACACGGTGAGAAAGAGATCACACGGGATGAAAGAGATCACACGGTGAGAAAGAGATCACACGGTGAGAAAGAGATCACACGGGATGAAAGAGATCACACGGTGAGAAAGAGATAACACGGTGAGAAAGAGATCACATGGGATGAAAGAGATCACACGGTGAGAAAGAGTTCACACGGGATGAAAGAGATCACACGGTGAGAAAGAGATCACACGGTGAGAAAGAGATCACACGGTGAGAAAGAGATCACACGGGATGATAGAGATCACACGGGATGAAAGAGATCACACGGGATGATAGAGATCACACGGGATGAAAGAGATCACACGGGATGAAAGAGATCACACGGTGAGAAAGAGATCACACGGTGAGAAAGAGATCACACGGTGAGAAAGAGATCACACGGGATGAAAGAGATCACACGGGATGAAAGAGATCACACGGTGAGAAAGAGATCACACGGTGAGAAAGAGATCACACGGTGAGAAAGAGATCACACGGGATGATAGAGATCAAACGGGATGATAGAGATCACACGGGATGATAGAGATCACACGGGATGAAAGAGATCACACGGGATGAAAGAGATCACACGGTGAGAAAGAGATCACACGATGAGAAAGAGATCACACGGGATGAAAGAGATCACACGGGATGAAAGAGATCACACGGGATGATAGAGATCACACGGGATGATAGAGATCACACGGGATGATAGAGATCACACGGGATGATAGAGATCACACGGGATGATAGAGATCACACGGTGAGAAAGAGATCACACGGAGAAAGAGATCACACGGGATGAAAGAGATCACACGGGATGATAGAGATCACACGGGATGATAGAGATCACACGGTGAGAAAGAGATCACACGGTGAGAAAGAGATCACACGGGATGAAAGAGATCACACGGGATGATAGAGATCACACGGGATGATAGAGATCACACGGGATGAAAGAGATCACACGGTGAGAAAGAGATCACACGGTGAGAAAGAGATCACACGGTGAGAAAGAGATCACACGGTGAGAAAGAGATCACACGGTGAGAAAGAGATCACACGGTGAGAAAGAGATCACACGGGATGATCACACGGGATGATAGAGATCACACGGGATGATAGAGATCACACGGGATGATAGAGATCACACGGTGAGAAAGAGATCACACGGTGAGAAAGAGATCACACGGTGAGAAAGAGATCACACGGGATGATAGAGATCACACGGTGAGAAAGAGATCACACGGGATGAAAGAGATCACACGGGGTGAAAGAGATCACACGATGAGAAAGAGATCACACGGGATGAAAGAGATCACACGGGATGATTGAGATCACACGGGATGATAGAGATCACACGGGATGAAAGAGATCACACGGGATGAAAGAGATCACACGGGATGAAAGAGATCACACGGTGAGAAAGAGATCACACGGTGAGAAAGAGATCACACGGGATGAAAGAGATCACACGGAATGATAGAGATCACACGGGATGATAGAGATCACACGGGATGAAAGAGATCACACGGTGAGAAAGAGATCACACGGTGAGAAAGAGATCACACGGGATGAAAGAGATCACACGGGGTGAAAGAGATCACACGGTGAGAAAGAGATCACACGATGAGAAAGAGATCACACGGGATGAAAGAGATCACATGGGGTGAAAGAGATCACACGATGAGAAAGAGATCACACGGGATGAAAGAGATCACACGATGAGAAAGAGATCACACGGGATGAAAGAGATCACACGGGGTGAAAGAGATCACACGGTGAGAAAGAGATCACACGGGATGATAGAGATCACACGGGATGATAGAGATCACACGGGATGAAAGAGATCACACGGTGAGAAAGAGATCACACGGAATGAAAGAGATCGAAATATGTATTAGTGTCTTATCGGTAAACAGAGAGATATAGGATTTGTTGGAACTACAGGCTGTGATAGCATTTACACCTATAAAGTTGTGTTATCACAATAAAACCAAAATTATTGAGTATAGAGACACATTAGATAAAAATATCTGTAAATGTCAGAGACATGTTAGATACTATCACATCCGCTGATGTTACTAATGATTAATTGTCTAATTGTTGTTATATCTATCAGAGATCTTCCAAAGACAAGCTTTTTTATGAATGGCAACCGTGTAATCACGTGAGAACAAAATATTGTAACACAACAAAAACGTTATTATGCAAACGATGTGTTAATCTGTTTCATTCAAAGGGAGAGGATGTGTGAACGTTATGGGTGGAGAGTGAGAACTCTCCTGTGTTGAGACGCGTCAGCAGGGTCATCGCACGGCACAAACCTGGCAGCCTTCCAACTTATCTCCTTTTTATTGGAAATAAACCGTGTAGTAAAAATCTGATACACTAACGATCTTATAAAACCAAAAACACCAATACCTGACAAACAACAACGGATTAGGAAAAAAAGCCATACCAGCCGAAAGAGCAGTTACTGCGCACGCGAGATATCACCAAACAACAGGAGTTTTAATTACTGCCCTTGTGAGAAGTCATAAAACAACAGAAGCCTCAATTACCGCCCACCCCTACTACTCACGTGAGAAGCTATCAAACAGAAGAGTCAATTTCTAGCTAGGTTAGAAATCAAACAACAGGAAAGTTAGCTACTCCCACCAAATCCTCGATTCTCCGAGTGTTGCACTAAAAGTCGATCTCTGCACCCCTGGAACATTTCATGGCAAAATTGAAGGTTTCGTGTGCAACAATGTGGGTAAGACGAGAAGGCCACTTTGGTCATTTTACGTACATCACACGAATCTCGAGGTCGCATAATAGCTTGTTCCGAAGTTTGGTTTCACTCTTTGTATTCTTCAATTTTGCCAGGAAATATTGCAAGGATGCAGAGAGCGGAAGAAACCGTAAATACTGGAGTTCTGAGTAAGCTCGAGAAGTTATCAAAACGACAGTAACGTTCATAACTGTCAAACTTAGAAATCGTCAAAACCAACTACAACAGAAATACCAATAACTGTAAAAAAACGAATGCAAGTCAGAAAAGTTCTCAACACAGCAGGAAAGGCAACTACTGTCCACCAAATAAGTGAGTGGACTGTGTTTTATATACTTATATTATCATTTTTATTTATTTTTTTTTTTTTTTTTTTTTTTTTTTTTGTATTTTGTCATCTACGGATTATTAACTTGGGGAGGAATGTGACAAATAGCTGTAAAAGTAAGATAATTAATTATTCTAAGATAATTAATTGGTAGTAATTAGTGTTAGTTAATGATATATCTTTGTGATGGAGGGATTATATTGATTATATTTTCTTCACATATTGGAACATGTTTTAGATACGTTAGAAGTTCAATGTACTGTTACAGTTGAGCAGAGAGAAGGATAATTATATCAAATTAAGATTCTATAAATTCCAAATGAACGTTCACATGCATCAATCTCAATAGTGGGTTGAGAGGTTTGATAGTTTAACAGTGGTGTAGTCTATCTATCTCTCTTATAGTATTGGTCACTGGCAGGTTGATAAGGCGAAATTTGAATTTATTAATTATATTCTCGAGACCGCGAGTTTGAGCAGAGTGTTTATAGTCACTCTTGGAGATTGATGGTCAATAATTGTATCAATAAGATACCGATGGTCAATAATTGCAACAATTAGACATATGTTCTTCTCTCTGTTCTCACGATGTTTTAGGGGATATAAGGTAGGCAGACAAGGGTCTGGGGTGTTTTTGGCTCGGACTATCAGAGAGCACAGTTCGAGAGCGGGGAGAGCTGATTGGGAGGCTCTCGCGGAGCGTGGCCTGAGAGTGAGGCTTACACGATGTATGGGACATGTACAGCGACATGACTTGTAAGATAACAAACACTATACGATCACTCGAATTAATTGTTTGTGTATTGTGCAACACGTAGAGTTAATTGTTTGTGTATTGTGCAACACGTAGAGTTAATTGTTTGTGTATTGTGCAACACGTAGAGTTAATTGTTTGTGTATTGTGCAACACGTAGAGTTAATTGTTTGTGTATTGTGCAACACGTAGAGTTAATTGTTTGTGTATTGTGCAACACGTAGAGTTAATTGTTTGTGTATTGTGCAACACGTAGAGTTAATTGTTTGTGTATTGTGCAACACGTAGAGTTAATTGTTTGTGTATTGTGCAACACGTAGAGTTAATTGTTTGTGTATTGTGCAACACGTAGAGTTAATTATTTGGCGCCGGTGTCCAGGATAACAACGGGTGAAATGAAAATACACTTGGAAGAAAATGGACTTAAACTACAATATTGATTAACTGACTTAAACGACAGAGAATGGACTTCAACTGACGGACTTCATCAACCAGAAAAGAAAAAAAATACTGAAGAAAGCAAGAAAAAGAAGAAGAAAACAACAAGGCATTACAACTAATAAATCTCAAAACGGGTGAGTAGTTTTTGGTTTCCTCATGCTAAAATCGCGAAATGGCTGAACAGGGAATGTTAGAGATGGTTAATGCGGTAGGAACAGTAATGCAAGGGTTATCAGTAAAATTAGACTCAGTTAATGCTTCTTTGCAAGTAGGAAACTCACAAATTGACCGTTTTCAAACGGCACTGACTTCTTCTTTCAATTTGCAGAGCGTAACACAATATGTTACATCCTTCGATGGTACAAACGAAAAGAAATGTAGAAATTGGATAAAGGAAATCGAGAGATATCCTTGTGTTGATCCTCACTTCCCGAGGGAACATCTCACATCCATAGCGGTGTCAAGTAGGGGGTAGTAGCTGACATTCTGGCTAGATATATCCTGGTCACGGCACCAATTAATTAACTCTACACGTGGCACAATACACACAACATTAACGAGTTATTTCAAGTGATCGTATAGTGTTTATTTTCTTAAGTTAAGTCATGTCGCTGTACATGTTCCATACAACATGTACGCCTCACTCTCAGGCAATAGTTTTTCTTCTGTTTTGCTTTCTTTAGTTTCGGGCAATTTTTCCGCATGTGCGGCCCACCGCCTCTTCCAACAACTGTTTATAATTTTCTTACCCTCAGAATCTGCGTTTACTTTTTTAAGCCTACAGTCTCGAGCCACATGCCCTTTTTTGTTGTATTTAAAACGTCTCCCTTTAGACCTATAGTGATCGAATTCCATCGGTTCTTCCCCTGTTTCTGTAGTCACATGTACCTTATAGTCAGAGTTTGATCTTTATTTCGATCTTTTTCTAAGGTTTTGCTCATTCCGAGCAATGTCAATTGCTTTTTCTATCGTCGCAGGTCTGTCTCGCATTCTTAGGTGATCCTGTATGAGTTCGTCAGTAAAGTATCCTACTAGTTGTTTCTTAATTATTGGGTTGTTTCTGTCTACCTCGCCGTATGCATCTTTTGCCATCTCCAAAAGTCACCATATATCTCAACATTTTCCCCAGCTTTTTGTTTTAATTGACGTAACAGAGAGAGTTCGTCAGCTACCTCGCCAAATCTAGCAACCAGTTGGGATCTTATGTCTGTCCAGTTATTGTCAGGATGTTTGACATTTCAGACTCTACACACGAACGTCACGACATGGCTCGACTTGTGTTAATACTATTTGCTATAAGCTTGACCAGAGCAACTGAATTAAAAGAACGTGTTATTTTCCATGAAGTTAATGATATAACAGCTACTCGGAGCAGGTGGTTGGTATCATTTGTTATCGACCTTAAACCGTATGAAATGTTTATGTCCAGGTTGACAGATGACATTGTGACTGCAAGTAGGGTAACTAAATGAGTGACACAACGTTATACACGGTCTGACCAGATCGGATATGTTAACATAATAAAGGGTTTGAAACAGATGTTAAAAGATATAAAAAGAACCCAAAAAACTATCTTAAACAGTTTCTTAAATTATGCACTTCTTGGAGGAAAATACAGGACATAGCAAGGTGGGCGGTATAAATAGTGATGGAATGATCCCAGGTAGGTCAAAAAGGTCAATGTTACCTTTTGTGGGATCTACAGTGTCGTTCTTAATCGGTACTGTTTCTGATTCCAATACTGGGACAATTAAACACAACATAAATACATTAGCACAGAATCAGAAATTCTTGGCTCATGTTTTGAAATAAAGTTTAACGATAGTAAATGTTACAAGAATTAAATTAAAAGAACATCGTGAGGCCGTAAATAATTTGACTGCTGGTGTAAGGGATTTGGAAGGAAATGTGTTGAACTTTACTTTCGAATTAGGTGGTCAATTAGAAGATGCCAATGCATTTGTACAAATATTTGCGCAGCTAGACCATGCTATCGAGAATATTACATTGACGTCTCAGAGGGCAATGTTTTATTTGGAGAATTTACAGTTACGTATAAATATGCTTTCTTTAGGAAAATTATCGCCAAGCATTGTTTCGCCTGACAATGTACTTAACTTATTGACTGACGTAGAACAACATCTCCCATATGCAATAAGACTCACCACCCTAAGAAACATCTTTGAAATTATTATAGATTTTTTACCTGCACGACTGTATTAGTAGACGAACAAATTGTCGTCGTTATTTCGAATCCTCTGTTAGATGTTAATGGTCGATTTGACGTTTATGAAGTGCACAATTTGCCAATTTCAAAGGTATCGCACCATGATAATCTCTCTTCTGATGATTCGGTGGGAATGACAGCAAAATATCAAATTGAAGCTAAACACATAGCTGTTAATGCAGAGCGAACAAAATATGCTTTGTTAACAGAGAGGGAGGGTGAGGAATGTGCTTATTCAATGGTAAAATTTTGTAAAATCAGAAGCCCCATTTATCCGATTGATTTGGCTAAACTTTGTGTTACATCATTGTTTATGAAGAATCAAGATTGAATAGAACGGAATTGTCAGACTGTGGTAAGCCCACATTCAATTTACCTGTTGCAGAATATTTCACGGATGGCATGTGGGTGGTAGCTACCCAACAAGATATAGTATTTACAGTAGGGTGTTATGAAAGTCACGAGAAGATTGTCTGAAGTAATTCAGTATCGGTACATCAACCGTTGGGGATGTTGAGGTTAGATAAATCATGTTCAGCTTCTAATCGTTATTTGACATTACTTCCCTTTTATCATGAGGAATGTCAATATGATGTCAACGATCCCCTTCATGATTCATTAGATAACCACTAATTTTCAGTAAATATTTGGACACCCTTTCATCTGGCATTACCTAACTTTACTCACACAATTTTACCAAAAGTATTAAAAATAACATAGAAGAAATTCCAATGAATAATCTAATCAACCAGATATATAGTTTGGAAATTATTACTACTGGTACAGGTATTCCCAATTGGATTTACGCTATTGTAGGCGTGATTATTGTTATTGATCTTTAAATATTGTTACTTCAAATATAAATGGTCAATATTTAGTAAAAAAAATCCCTGGTCAGCCAAAATGCGAAATAGTATTGAGAATTCTAGAGATGCTCCAACTTACGAGATGGTCTTGTTGTCGTCAAACAACCGTGTTGATGGAGTGGAGGACCAGACTACGTCGGTTCCAGCATTACCATCAGCTCTATCGGCAGCTATTGAACAAACGATTGGTTGGGGGAGGTTTGTATCCAACAACAATACAGCTCAATGCCGAGGGACTGGTTAGGTCCTAACTATCCAGGGACATGTGGATTGTTTTGGGCAGAGTTCTTGTAGGTGGAAAGGTACCGAAGGACAATATGAACTAGTTTCAAAAACAATTCCTGTTTAATAATTATGTCTGACGAGGCATAATTTGCTGGAACGGGTACCGTAATGTATAAACTGACTGTGTGTCTGCTATGCAGCGAGGATTTTACCAGAGATGCTTTTAAAAAAAATGAATAAATACGGAACAATACAACACGACGATTCTAGAACTGTTGTATTTGGACAGTTTAATAACTTCATGCTCGGAAGCTGCACGTGATACGACGGAGAGCAGTGAAGCCAAGGACATTGTTAATGATGTTTATTATCGTGTGTGAATGTGTTTATATGTATTTCAGTGCTTCAAATATAGTGAAGAGGACATTCTGGTGGTGGACACTGTGATTGATATTATAGAACTGTGTTTCTAATGATGTTTTCGATAATCAGGAAAGAGAAGCCAGCGATATGATAGGACATTCCTGTGATGGACACAAGCAGTGAATTCGGTGTTTTAAAGACTTGTGTTATCATTTTTTTAGTATTTTGTCATCTATTATTAACTTGGAAAACAGTTTGCTTTCTTAAGTGGGGGAGGAATGTGACAAAATAGCTGTAAAAGTAAGATAATTAATTGGTAGTAATTAGTGTTAATTGACGATATATCTTTGTGGTGGAGGGATTATATTGATTATATTTTCTTCACATATTGGAACATGTTTTAGATAAGTTAGAAGTTCAATGTACTGTTACAGTTGAGCAGAGAGAAGGATAATTATATCAAATTAAGATTCTCTAAATTCCAAATGAACGTTCACATGCATCAATCTCAATAGTGGGTTGAGAGGTTTGATAGTTTAACAGTGGTGTAGTCTATCCATCTCTCTTATAGTATTGGCCACTGGCAGGTTGATAAGGCGAAATTTGAATTTATTAATCATATTCTCGAGACCGCGAGTTTGAGCAGAGTGTTTATAGTCATTCATGGAGATTGATGGTCAATAATTGCATCAATTAGATACCGATGGTCAATAATTGCAACAATTAGACATATGTTCTTCTCTCTGTTCTCACGATGTTTTAGGGGGGAGTTGGGCTAGGACTATCAGAGGGCACAGTTCAAGAGCGGGGAGAGCTAATCGGAACGCTCTCGAGGAGCGTGGCCTGAGAGTGAGGCGTACAAGATGTATGGGACATGTACAGCGACATGACTTGTAAGAAAATAAACACTATGCGATCACTTGAAATAACTCATTAATGTTGTGTGTATTGTGCAACACATTGTCAATCCGAGATGGCATCAAAACACCAGTCATTGGCAATCCGTAATGACATCAAAACACCAGTCATTGTCAATCCGTAATGACATCAAAACACCAGTCATTGTCAATCCGTAATGACATCAAAACACCAGTCATTGTCAATCCGTAATGACATCAAAACACCAGTCATTGTCAAACCGTAATGACATCAAAACACCAGTCATTGTCAAACCGTAATGACATCAAAACACCAGTCATTGTCAAACCGTAATGACATCAAAACACCAGTCATTGTCAATCCGAGATGACATCAAAACACCAGTCATTGTCAAACTGTAATGACATCAAAACACCAGTCATTGTCAAACCGTAGTGACATCAAAACACCAGTCATTGTCAATCCGAGATGACATCAAAACACCAGTCATTGTCAAACTGTAATGACATCAAAACACCAGTCATTGTCAAACCGTAGTGACATCAAAACACCAGTCATTGTCAATCCGAGATGACATCAAAACACCAGTCATTGTCAAACCGTAATGACATCAAAACACCAGTCATTGTCAAACCGTAATGACATCAAAACATCAGTCATTGTCAATCCGAGATGCCATCAAATTAGCAGGAATGACAACTATCACCAAACGTGAAATGTCGTCAAAACAAATGGGGAACAATTGAGATCAGCTAAAACATTGAA
Organism: Ylistrum balloti; assembly: GCF_031769215.1. Lineage (NCBI taxonomy): Eukaryota > Metazoa > Mollusca > Bivalvia > Pectinida > Pectinidae > Ylistrum > Ylistrum balloti. The sequence goes on along the minus strand of NW_026782797.1, from coordinate 57,724 downwards.
AGATTTTTTCTGAACTAAATTAATTTGGAAATTCAGCGAGATGATACCTGTGCTTGATATTTCTCCAAAACATAATGAATTAACGTAACTGTGAAATTAATTTCTCTCACAAATATCGTTTCTTGAATATGTAAGTGTTGTTTCTAATTACATTTTCAATTTTCAACAAGACAGCAGTAGCTGTGTTTGCTTGTTGAACGAAGGTTAAAGACGCTTCATTACATATTAAATACAGCAGTGTGACAACTAAATCATTCTAACAATGATACACTGAGAAATATCATAGACTTGATTTATATTAAATATGACAATCCTGCTTTTACCAATGCCCCTCTGGAGTGTACCGACACCCAATGTGTGCTGCTTCTTCAAAGAAACCAAGTTTCCAATCCTTCAAAACATTTCTAGAACTAGATATTAACTTACCTGATAGCCCTGAGGGGCGATAATCCATCTATCCCAGCCTATATCACTAAATTGTATGTATAGAGGGCGCCGACGACACACTGTCCCCTTCTTGTTTGCCTTTCGTTTGAAACGTTGTTGTAATGTATTTGATTCTGATTGGTTAGCCTGTGTGCCATTTAGATCCCCCATGAGGTCAAACGAGTCCATTTCATGTGTGACCATTTCGTGTCTCTCCTTCATGTGAAGCCGTCTCTTACTATATTCACTGGAGAATACCACTAGCAATGGTTCCGTCCTAGTTTTAGGACGAGCGTCAATATCTAACTCACCAAAACTAACACTGTGAAAGACATTTTCTATTCTAATTTCTAATATTTGTACAGAAGTGACATCGTTTACCCACCGTTTCACCGCCGAAGTGACGTCAAACGTCTCCCAGTTGCTATTACGGCCGTATATATGTTTTGAATTTACTAGTTTATACGGTTGGTCATTCGCAGGGATGACCTCAAACACGGACACTTTCCTGTCCACACCTATATATGCGTTTCGATCCTTTTCTACCAAGGTAAAGAGTCGGAGTTCCGCAAGGTCAACTACCTCCTCGAGAGATATACTGGTGATGTTGAAAATCATCGTATGTACCCTGGATTGTTGCGCCGTCAACGTAGCCGATGTCTCTGGAATAAACAGCATATAGGCAATTTGTAATTCATATAAGAAAACAAATTTTGAATCATATTGAGAATATATTACCCTTTACAGATAAAACTTATATTTCCTTACTTGGGGTTTTATTTTACTACTCTCGTTTATTGAGGATAATTTGCTTTTTATATACTTTACTTTAACCCCTCAATCATACTTTAGGAAAGATGCCACATTGACAAATAACTATTTCTCTGTTGATTAGTAAAGAAAATAGGCACGAAAAGAATTCAGCCATAATGTACTAACAGCATTAACAGAAATTCGTTTTATAATTTTACATTTCTGCGATTTCAAAACAAGCACACTAGTGATTAGCACCTTGCGGTACGAATTTGGAACAAGACGCAAAAGAGTCAATCAATACATTAAACTGTATCATACAGCTGTTTCGTCCTTCTAGGACTCGTCCATTATATTACATCAGACAGCTGTTTCGTCCTTCTATGACTCGTCCATGATATTACATCATACTGCTGTTTCGTCCTTCTAGGTTTCGTCCATGATATTACATCAGACAGCTGTTTCGTCCTTCTATGACTCGTCCATGATATTACATCATACAGCTGTTTCGTCCTTCTAGGTTTCGTCCATGATATTACACCATACAGCTGTTTCGTCCTTCTATGACTCGCCCTTGATATTACATCAGACAGCTGTTTCGTCCTTCTAGGACTCGTCCATGATATTACATCAGACAGCTGTTTCGTCCTTCTAGGACTCGTTCATGATATTACATCACACAGCTGTTTCGTCCTTCTAGGACTCGTCAGTGATGCTGCATCATACAGCTGTTTCGTCCTTCTATGACCTGTCCATGATATTACATCAGACAGAAGTTTCGTCCTTCGTTTCGTCAGTGATGCTACATCATGCAGCTATTTCGTCCTTTCAGGACTCGTCCATAATGTTACATCATACAGCTGTTTTGTCCTTCTACGACTCGTCAGTGATGCTTAAAGACCTATTGGCCGAAATCAAGTGGGTTGCATGAATGCGAAACTTCAATAGATTTCACAATTTCTCAATATTGATTAATTCTATATGAATGTCGAAAACTCTACGAGTATATTCTGAACTGTGCTTCTAATCAATTAAGTAATTAAAACATGCCATGCAAATTGCAGTTAACCTAAGAAACTAAAGCCCAAAATTTACTAAGGATTGACCAAATTGTAGAGAGTAGTGTACACAACACTGTAGACACCATGGCTACAAAACAGTTTACTAAAGACTGTAGACACCATGACTACAAAACAGTTTACTACAGACTGTAGACACCATGGCTACAAAACAGTTTACTACAGACTGTAGATATCATGGCTACAAAACAGTTTACTACAGACTGTAGACACCATGGCTACAAAACAGTTTACTACAGACTGTAGACACCATGGCAACAAAACAGTTTACTACAAGCTGTTAACCTATGTCATGATAGTAGTATACTACATATGTAATACATGTATCTCGCTAGTTTTTGCACTAAGGAGCGCACCAAGGAAAATGTGTCATTACTCCAATGTAAATACACTTCGATGTACGACAAAATAACAATTCTCATTCAATGTATTTACAATTGATAAAAATCAAAGCATTGATAACACTTCGTTAAAACAGCGGCGAGTTAAAATGAAACAATAGGTATCGCCAGGTGTCGCCAGGCGTCACTTGGGCGTCGTTGATAACGACATAACAACAAAATTGTTCAAAAAGCAACAGAATATTCCGATGTTTTCTTTTACTGTTTATAAATACATATATCGTGTAACTTAAGGTGACTTTCATTTCTCGTCAGATTTAAACCATATTCGTATAGAATCAAAGGCTGTAACGAACATCGCGCACTGACCATTAACACGAGCGTAAATATTATAAGTATTTCAAATTTCCCTTCATAGGTCGTATTTGTGTGTCATGAAATATCTGGACCAGGCAATATGATATGTTTTAGAAACTTTGATGGGTCAAGGGTCCAAGAGTAAGGCTTTAAATGTCCCAAAACTGACAACGGACGGTCTGCATGGGTTTTGAAATAGGAGTTGCTGTGTAAGTATGGACATAGCTGGATAATTCGGCTATCACAACTTACTCCTGCTATCGTTAGTATATCGTTATGGTGCCAGTTCTTCGCGTCAATAGTGTAGCGCAGTGTTTGTAGTGTCGGGGGTCGGCTGGCGCTATCGGAAGGGTCAGCGTGTCTTTTATGCCACACTGTCAGATGTAATGCTACAAAGCTGATATGGCTGGATTTTTACCATAATTCTGTGTAATTACTACATACTTTGGGGTTTATTGTCCAGCTTGCCAATGAAAGACACAAACAGCAAGACCGAAGATTTCTGAATCGTCTGCTATTTATTTCAAACTTGACAACATTCTCAAGCGTACTGGCTTATCGGGGACGAAGAGCTCATTCAGGGCAGGTCTCTCCAGTACGATCAGCCTTTACATGATGCATCTGCCGTGTAAATAAGTAGTAAACAAACAAACGACACTATTTCTTAATCTGTCTACTGGATTTTACACCGGGAGCAGCCAAGCTTGGCCGTACCTCCCATGTTCTTACTTTGATATGGACGATTTAGAACCTGATAGATCCGTCAGTCAGCAGCACAACACTCGTCCCTACAAAACTACAGTCACGTGATACCTGACGGACACGCATATCAACGATTTTTAATTATCATATCTCTCTCAATCTGGCTAATTTTGTAAACAAAATGAAATACTTGTTGATATAATTTTGATTGTGTGATAGCACAAGGAAGCATCAGTTGTGCGTCATCTCAAGGGGCTAACTTTATGACTGAAACACACCGATACACAAAATATCAGTAATTCTCCGTTAGGAGTATTAGAAGAGATTTATTTAATTGGAGATATACGATAGAATAATTATCTCCATTATTAAATTTAGCTGACAATGTAGCAACGAACCAGCTGCTGTACCCACCATATCGTGAGCAGATCCTACAAATATAGTCAGTGTTATACAAGTGTAGAATTCATCTACTCAACATACAAGTGTAGATCCCATACATGAACCCACTAAACGGTACCCTCTCGTGTACTCACGATACAGCGTATAGAACCACTGATATGCCCGATATACGGTGTGGAGAACCTTATCATATACCATCTATACAGTGTAGAGAACCCATCTGTTTACCGACTACGAGTTGCCGCTATACGGTGTGTAGAACCTTGTCATATACCATCTATACAGTGTAGAGAACCCATCTGTTTACCGACTATGTGTACCCGCTATACGGTGTGTAGAACCTTATCATATACCATCTATACAGTGTAGAGAACCCATCTGTTTACCGACTACGAGTACCCGCTATACGGTGTGTAGAACCTTATCATATACCATCTATACAGTGTAGAGAACCCATCTGTTTACCGACTACGTGTACCCGCTATACGGGGTGTAGAACCAACTCATTTACTCTATAAGTTGGATAGAACCAAACCATGTACCCACAATACGGTGTGTAGGACTCACTGATTTACCCACAATACGGTGTGTAGAACTCACTGATTTACCCACAATACGGTATGTTGAACTCACTGATTTACCCACAATACGGTGTGTTGAACTCACTGATTTACCAACAATACGGTGTGTAGGACTCACTGATTTACCCACAATACGGTGTGTAGAACTCACTGATTTACCCACAATACGGTGTGTAGAACTCACTGATTTACCCACAATACGGTGTGTAGAACTCACTGATTTACCCACAATACGGTGTGTAGAACTCACTGATTTACCCACAATACGGTGTGTAGAACTCACTGATTTACCCACAATACGGTGTGTAGGACTCACTGATTTACCCACAATACGGTGTGTAGAACTCACTGATTTACCCACAATACGGTGTGTAGGACTCGCTGATTTACCCACAATACGATGTGTAGAACTCGCTGATTTACCCACAATACGGTGTGTAGGACTCACTGATTTACCCACAATACGGTGTGTAGAACTCACTGATTTACCCACAATACGGTGTGTAGAACTCACTGATTTACCCACAATACGGTGTGTAGAACTCACTGATTTACCCACAATACGGTATGTAGAATTTACCCACAATACGGTGTGTAGAACACTGATTTACCCACAATACGGTGTGTAGAACTCACTGATTTACCCACAATACGGTGTGTAGACTGATTTACCCACAATACGGTGTGTAGGACTCACTGATTTACCCACAATACGGTGTGTAGAACTCACTGATTTACCCACAATACGGTGTGTAGAACTCACTGATTTACCCACAATACGGTGTGTAGAACTCACTGATTTACCCACAATACGGTGTGTAGGGCTCACTGATTTACCCACAATACGGTGTGTAGAACTCACTCACTGATTTACCCACAATACGGTGTGTAGGGCTCACTGATTTACCCACAATACGGTGTGTAGAACTCACTGATTTACCCACAATACGGTGTGTAGAACTCACTGATTTACCCACAATACGGTGTGTAGGACTCACTGATTTACCCACAGTACGGTGTGTAGAACTCACTGATTTACCCACAATACGGTGTGTAGGACTCACTGATTTACCCACAATACGGTGTGTAGAACTCACTGATTTACCCACAATACGGTGTGTAGGGCTCACTGATTTACCCACAATACGGTGTGTAGAACTCACTGATTTACCCACAATACGGTGTGTAGAACTCACTGATTTACCCACAATACGGTGTGTAGGGCTCACTGATTTACCCACAATACGGTGTGTAGGACTCACTGATTTACCCACAATACGGTGTGTAGAACTCACTGATTTACCCACAATACGGTGTGTAGAACTCACTGATTTACCCACAATACGGTGTGTAGAACTCACTGATTTACCCACAATACGGTGTGTAGGACTCACTGATTTACCCACAATACGGTGTGTAGAACTCACTGATTTACCCACAATACGGTGTGTAGGGCTCACTGATTTACCCATTACATGAGGAAACTAACCAGATTTCCTTATGTACCATCCGACACTAACGTTTTAAGTTATATAATTACTTTATCCTTCAGATCCAGTAAATGTCCTTTGATCATTTGAAACAAGACGTACATATATCGGACTGAAGCTTTCCTTTTAACACTATGACCTTCTATCGGTCTCGTTCGTGAAATATTTATGTTATTACAGTAAGCGTACAAACACATACAGCGCCGAGAAGAGTAGCGCTTTGTCGCTACGTAATCAAAACATGATTTATCAAAATAAAAAGAAGATAAGTCCTTAAAATAAGTTCAGATTTCTCTTTTCCGAAGATTTTGTCTCAGATAAATCCTAGTTTAGAAACATCCACACGTTAGACACAATTATCAATAATAGTATTTATAAACTAACCGAACTAAGACGAGTGAACGGAAGCTATCTGTGTATATAATTCATATCTATGTATATTGAATTCATGCCCGTGTATATTGATATAATCCGTGTCTGTGTATATTGATATTATCCGTGTCAGTGTATATTGATATAACCCGTGTCCGTGTATATTAATATAATCCGTGTCCGTGTATATTGATATTGTCCGTGTCAGTGTATATTGATATTATCCGTGTCAGTGTATATTGATATAACCCGTGTTTGTGTATATTAATATAATCCGTGTCTGTGTATATTGATATAATCCGTGTCTGTGTATATTGATATTATCCGTGTCAGTGTATATTGATATAACCCGTGTCCGTGTATATTAATATAATCCGTGTCCGTGTATATTGATATTATCCGTGTCAGTGTATATTGATATAACCCGTGTTTGTGTATATTAATATAATCCGTGTCTGTGTATATTGATATAATCCGTGTCCGTGTATATTGATATAAACCGTGTCCGTGTATATTGATATAATCCGTGTCTGTGTATATTGCTATAATGCATGTCTGTGTATATTGATATAATCCGTATCCGTGTCTGTGTATACTGATATAATCCGTGTCTGTGTATATTGATATAATCCGTGTCTGTGTATATTGATATAATCCGTGTCTGTGTATATTGATATAATCCGTGTCTCTGTATATCGATATAACCCGTTGCTGTGTTGGTCGTGATATTTTTAAGGAAAAGGAATTTTAGAAAGAGTCCTTTTTTCCGATGCTAGATTGCTCAATGTTTACATGGCCTAATTTCGGATATGATGAGTGTATCTGTATTTTTGTGATCCGGTGTGTTACGGTATTTTAATGTTTAATAGTTATGCATGTTATGGTTAGTAGATATATTAACGAAATACCACATTGTGACTGTATAGTTCATCGTTTTTGACAATCCAGTTTTATATCTAGATAGTGAATTTGAGGTTCTTGTATAGCTATCACAAATTGAAATAGAATTGCTGTAAGGAGAAGCTAAAAAACACTTACCCCCTCCTAACGCCCCACGTCAACTTTTTCTCAATCTATTGAAAGATTAAGACTACTCTTTAAAAAGGAAATGTTTGCTTCAAAGTGTTCATTAGTGACCTTTAACCGTGACCGTCCACCACCAAAGTCTACTCAGATGTAGACCTTGAAAGGATGAAGCTATGCTGTGAATATGGACTAAATATGTCCATGGGTTCATGTGTAACTTGTATAAATGTTTATCACGACCGCACGGACGGACGGACGTTACAAAGTGATTACTGTAAACCCTACCTTACGTAGTTAGGAGGCGGCAAATGACACAATAAAGAAATTCTGATTATAATCCCCTTAATGATGTAGATTTCTGGAATTCTGGGTAAATAATTTACTCAGGCGAGTCTATATCTACAGTACAATGAGTATTCGTCTTGTCAGCCAGAATTCCTATATTCGATCACCAGCGGAAGCATTTAAAATGTGCCTATCAATCAGGGAAAAGATTAAAGCGACGGGAGTATGTGTTGTAGAAACAGTGCGTTACATGTAGGAAGATAGTTAGTTCCATGTCACTACTAATTATCATCGTCATTTCCCGTGTAAATGTGCCAGGAACTCCATCTCTCACCTGTTCTTTACAAACTGACAAAACGTAAGATAATTGCTGGCTTAAAAAGACTGTAAAATGTCTTTCAAACACGTAAGGTTTCTTCATTCATCACTTGCCCAACAGTGGCTATGTTAGCATGAAAACTTAAATATAAACCTAGAAACACTTAATGACAGTCAAACCTTACGAAGATGCAGTTTATGTTGCTATGACTTCAGACCTAATTACAGCTCCTTGGTGAAGAACGTTTTTTACTCCGTAAACCCTCGTTCATGTTCGATGGTTTTTATGAAGCTAGCGTCTCCTGGCAGAGCAGATTTCTCCGTTTGATGTGTGGACGTTGGAGGGTGTGCACTTACACCCTTAGATAGAACACTTGTGTTTCAACCCGAGTCTCATTCCATTTACATTAAGGTAACTAGTAGACTCTCATTAGAATGAAACACCTATCTCAACTGAAAATGTTTACTCAACATAAATTCACAACATCTATCTCTTTTAGAGTTTGTTCCTATATTTTTTGTAGGATCCATCGTTATTTCAAGTTTATGAATTTCAATCAGATATGTAGTGCAGGTGCGAACTCCGATTTGTTATATACAATAAATGACTTTGAGTATTCTATATATAAATAAGCAGCTATTTCATCAGAAAGTTGTTTAAACCAGAATACTAAACAACAATCCAATCAGCATTAACACTAAGGGTAATGTTCTGTCTAAACATCTCGATGGTATGCATTTAACTCACGTGGGCCTCCTCACCAGTCAAGATAAACCCGACCGTAAAAAGGATCACACGTGCTGTCATTTTCTTCATAGCGATATGTTTTGATTAAGGAATTATTTCACATTCACGTGAAAAAAAGTCTCTCGTGCCAGCCCGTCAGTCAACCCCGCTTCCACCAACAGATTCAACAACGGCAGAAAACACATCAGTGCCAACAGATGACAAGAAATTTAAGAAAATTCTCCCAAATCCACTATCCTAATGTTTTCTTTTTTATCGAAAAGATCAGAGCAGTATCTCTGAGGTGAGGGAAATATGACCGGAACCTTCGATCTATAAAAATGATAACTTGTGATTGTAGACAAATGATATAAAACAGACCAAACTAACACAATAAAACGTTACTTTGTACACAAATAGGCGGAAATAATGGTAGCTTACCTTCGCCCTGATTGATATTGGTGAAACTCCGGACTATGGACGATTCCGGACTGGCAAGTCGTTTGGAGGAATATTGTTTATACAGCTCCATCATATATTCCGGAGCATGATTAGATTGGTCCGTTAGTTGAATGGATTCCTCGGATTCCGGTGACATTGGTAAACTGGCTGGTAAAATATACTGACGCATTTCATCGGCACTCAATGTCGCTGACATTAAATCTATAGAGGTCGATTCAGCGTAATCCTCATAATCATCGTCGACGTCGTCGCGTCGTGTCCTCGTCAGCTGCTCTCGGGGTGGATCTACAGACAGCAGAGATCGACACTCTACAGCCTTAAGTAGCAAAATATGCACAAGAATGAACGGAGGAATTACCAGATTGGCCTTCATCGTCTGCTGAGATAGGGTGGCGCCAGACTTGTTTTACACGGCTTGTATATCCGACTAACTCGACGTAATACAATGATAATTACAACAACTTTATCAGCGAACCTTTCAGACAAACTCTGTCATCCATCTTTTGTGAGCCTGATCCGTGAGCTGAGCACACTAAGTATTGCCGTGGAGTATGACAATGTAAAACTTAATTGTATATATATCATTGTTGAGTAAGTCCTTTCTCCAACGTGTCACATTATTCGGGAATTAACAAATAACATTTTGCGGGGGTTTTCCTCCGACTAACCCCTGTCATTGTATGACGGCAACCAGATGACACCACTGTCCTGTTAACATGCCTGTAAACATAGTGTTCAATTAACATTTTTATTTTATTGCGTTTTTTATGACTGCCCGTGAAATCCATATTGGCCAAGCGGCACGTGGCAAGAGGGATAGTCCTTGCTCCACGCGTATCTGACAGGATAGTGTTCCACCCCGCTTATCTCGCAGCCCATTTCTTTTCTTCCTCAGAAAATAGTTGTTGGCATGTACTACACACCTTTTAGAAGGCTTCCTGAGATTGCCCACGTTTGGTTCACACTGTACACAACTTGCCCTCACCTGTCTCTCACAACGTTACGCTTGATAAACAGTCACATGCTTGACATTTCCACACGTCTCAACCAGTAGCTGATTTACCAGTACATGGGACCGACGTATATTCAACACTTTAGTAAAAGAATTTAGGAAGTTGTTTTGAAATCCCGCAACAATGTTAACACTGCAAATGTCACTTGATAATTGACCACGTCACTGGGCTCGATTCAAAAGATCAAAAGATGATACTGTCCGATCTCCCGGATATACAGTCACTCTTTCCGAGGAACAGGTTAGCTAAATACCACCTCCACAAAAAACCTTCTCTCTGAAAAGGGACAGCGTCCAAGTATCAGTGCAACCCGATACAACATCTCAGCGCTAGTTTCTATTGGTGTTCTGCACAATTTGAGAGGAAACACGAGCTTGCCAGAAGTTTAAAACACTTGTATTCAATTTTACATCTACAGGAACAATTTACAGAGAGCGTATTAATTTACTTGTCACAAAGGTCGTCCACACCTCCACATTTCTAGACTCTGTCGTGACAGAGCGTGTAATTTTGGTACGTCCCAGATCCAAGCTTCCGGAATTCATTACAGCTAACAACTTCTGAGAAATATTAAAATAATTTCAACTGTAATTACATTGATTTATAAACTGAATGCGGACCAGGGTAATATATATGTCGGCACCTGTAGAACTACAGTAATAGCCCGTTACGGATTGTTACCTTAACCTAAAGTCTAACTAACCCTAGTACAGTCATACTTACTACATGTGTTACACACGCCCCAATGGTTCTGCTATTACTGGGTTTAAATGGTACAGCACGAAGCTCTATATTCTGATAATTTATCAACCCATTCACGCTAAATTGGAATGAACGATTGCAATATTTCCTTCTGGAATATTTTGATACTTATGAAGCGAATCTCATATCGAAATTAATAATATCGTGTTAGATAGTACTAAAAGTGTTCCTTCTATCAACAAGTTTAATAATATCGTGTTAGATAGTACTGAAAGTGTTCCTTCTATCAGCAAGTTTAATAATATCGTGTTAGATAGTACTGAAAGTGTTCCTTCTATCAACAAGTTTAATAATATCGTGTTAGATAGTACTGAAAGTGTTCCTTCTATCAACAAGTTTAATAATATCGTGTTAGATAGTACTGAAAGTGTTCCTTCTATCAGCAAGTTTAATAATATCGTGTTAGATAGTACTGAAAGTGTTCCTTCTATTAACAAGTTTAGTGATATCGTGTTAGATAGCACTGAAAGTGTTCCTTCTATCAACAAGTTTAGTGATATCGTGTTAGATAGTACTGAAAGTGTTCCTTCTATCAACAAGTTTAATGATATCGTGTTAGATAGTACTGAAAGTGTTCCTTCTATCAACAAGTTTAATGGTATCGTGTTAGATAGTACTGAAAGTGTTCCTTCTATCAACAAGTTTAATGGTATCGTGTTAGATAGTACTGAAAGTGTTCCTTCTATCAACAAGTTTAATGGTATCGTGTTAGATAGTACTGAAAGTGTTCCTTCTATCAACAAGTTTAATGGTATCGTGTTAGATAGTACTGAAAGTGTTCCTTCTATCAACAAGTTTAATGGTATCGTGTTAGATAGTACTGAAAGTGTTCCTTCTATCAACAAGTTTAATGGTATCGTGTTAGATAGTACTGAAAGTGTTCCTTCTATCAACAAGTTTAATGGTATCGTGTTAGATAGTACTGAAAGTGTTCCTTCTATCAACAAGTTTAATGTTAGATAGTACGTGTTAGATAGAACTGAAAGTGTTCCTTCTATCAACAAGTTAATTTAATAATATCGTGTTAGATAGTACTGAAAGTGTTCCTTCTATCAACAGGTTTAATGATATCGTGTTAGATAGTACTGAAAGTGTTCCTTCTATCAACAAGTTTAATGATATCGTGTTAGATAGTACTGAAAGTGTTCCTTCTATCAACAAGTTTAATAATATCGTGTTAGATAGTACTGAAAGTGTTCCTTCTATCAACAAGTTTAATGATATCGTGTTAGATAGTACTGAAAGTGTTCCTTCTATCAACAAGTTTAATAATATCGTGTTAGATAGTACTGAAAGTGTTCCTTCTATCAACAAGTTTAATGATATCGTGTTAGATAGTACTGAAAGTGTTCCTTCTATCAACAAGTTTAATGATGTCGTGTTAGATAGTACTGAAAGTGTTCCTTCTATCAACAAGTTTAATAATATCGTGTTAGATAGTACTGAAAGTGTTCCTTCTATCAACAAGTTTAATAATATCGTGTTAGATAGTACTGAAAGTGTTCCTTCTATCAACAAGTTTAATAATATCGTGTTAGATAGTACTGAAAGTGTTCCTTCTATCAACAAATTAATTTAATGATATCGTGTTAGATAGTACTGAAAGTGTTCCTTCTATCAACAAGTTTAATGATATCGTGTTAGATAGTACTGAAAGTGTTCCTTCTATCAACAAATTAATTTAATGATATCGTGTTAGATAGAACTGAAAGTGTTCCTTCTATCAACAAGTTTAATAATATCGTGTTAGATAGTACTGAAAGTGTTCCTTCTATCAACAAATTAATTTAATAATATCGTGTTAGATAGTACTGAAAGTGTTCCTTCTATCAACAAGTTTAATGATATCGTGTTAGATAGTACTGAAAGTGTTCCTTCTATCAACAAGTTTAATGATATCGTGTTAGATAGTACTGAAAGTGTTCCTTCTATCAACAAGTTTAATGATATCGTGTTAGATAGTACTGAAAGTGTTCCTTCTATCAACAAGTTTAATGGTATCGTGTTAGATATTACTGAAAGTGTTCCTTCTATCAACAAGTTTAATGATATCGTGTTAGATAGTACTGAAAGTGTTCCTTCTATCAACAAGTTTAATGATATCGTGTTAGATAGTACTGAAAGTGTTCTTTCTATCAACAAGTTTAGTGATATCGTGTTAGATAGTACTGAAAGTGTTCCTTCTATCAACAAGTTTAATGATGTCGTGTTAGATAGTACTGAAAGTGTTCCTTCTATCAACAAGTTTAATGATGTCGTGTTAGATAGTACTGAAAGTGTTCCTTCTATCAACAAGTTAATTTAATAATATCGTGTTAGATAGTACTGACAGTGTTCCTTCTATCAACAAGTTTAATAATATCGTGTTAGATAGTACTGAAAGTGTTCCTTCTATCAACAAGTTTAATAATGTCGTGTTAGATAGTACTGAAAGTGTTCCTTCTATCAACAAGTTAATTTAATAATATCGTGTTAGATAGTACTGAAAGTGTTCCTTCTATAAACAAGTTTAATGATATCGTGTTAGATAGTACTGAAAGTGTTCCTTCTATCAACAAGTTTAATAATATCGTGTTAGATAGTACTGAAAGTGTTCCTTCTATCAACAAGTTTAATGATGTCGTGTTAGATAGTACTGAAAGTGTTCCTTCTATCAACAAGTTTAATGATATCGTGTTAGATAGTACTGAAAGTGTTCCTTCTATCAACAAGTTTAATAATATCGTGTTAGATAGTACTGAAAGTGTTCCTTCTATCAACAAGTTTAATAATATCGTGTTAGATAGTACTAAAAGTGTTCCTTCTATCAACAAGTTTAATAATATCGTGTTAGATAGTACTGAAAGTGTTCCTTCTATCAACAAGTTAATTTAATGATATCGTGTTAGATAGTACTGAAAGTGTTCCCTCTATCAACAAGTTAATTTAATGATATCGTGTTAGATAGTACTGAAAGTGTTCCCTCTATCAACAAGTTAATTTAATGATATCGTGTTAGATAGTACTGAAAGAGTTCCTTCTATCAACAAGTTAATTTAATAATATCGTGTTAGATAGAACTGAAAGTGTTCCTTCTATCAACAAGTTTAATAATATCGTGTTAGATAGTACTGAAAGTGTTCCTTCTATCAACAAGTTTAATGATATCGTGTTAGATAGTACTGAAAGTGTTCCTTCTATCAACAAGTTTAATGATATCGTGTTAGATAGTACTGAAAGTGTTCCTTCTATCAACAAGTTTAATGATGTCGTGTTAGATAGTACTGAAAGTGTTCCTTCTATCAACAAGTTTAATGATGTCGTGTTAGATAGTACTGAAAGTGTTCCTTCTATCAACAAGTTTAATGGTATCGTGTTAGATAGTACTGAAAGTGTTCCTTCTATCAACAAGTTTAATGGTATCGTGTTAGATAGTACTGAAAGTGTTCCTTCTATCATCAAGTTTAATGGTATCGTGTTAGATAGTACTGAAAGTGTTCCTTCTATCAACAAGTTTAATGGTATCGTGTTAGATAGTACTGAAAGTGTTCCTTCTATCAACAAGTTTAATGGTATCGTGTTAGATAGTACTGAAAGTGTTCCTTCTATCAACAAGTTTAATGATATCGTGTTAGATAGTACTGAAAGTATTCCTGCTATCAACAAGTTTAATGATATCGTGTTTGATCGAACTGAAAGTGTTCCTTCTATCAACAAGTTTAATGATATCGTGTTAGATAGTACTGAAAGAGTTCCTTCTATCAACAAATTTAATGATATTGTGTTAGATAGCACTGAAAGTGTTCCTTCTATCAACAAGTTTAATGATATCGTGTTAGATAGTACTGAAAGTGTTCCTTCTATCAACAAGTTTAATGGTATCGTGTTAGATAGTACTGAAAGTGTTCCTTCTATCAACAAGTTTAATGGTATCGTGTTAGATAGTACTGAAAGTGTTCCTTCTATCAACAAGTTTAATAATATCGTGTTAGATAGTACTGAAAGTGTTCCTTCTATCAACAAGTTTAATAATATCGTGTTAGATAGTACTGAAAGTGTTCCTTCTATCAACAAGTTTAATAATATCGTGTTAGATAGTACAAGTTTAATAATATCGTGTTAGATAGTACTGAAAGTGTTCCTTCTATCAACAAGTTAATTTAATGATATCGTGTTAGATAGTACTGAAAGTGTTCCCTCTATCAACAAGTTAATTTAATGATATCGTGTTAGATAGTACTGAAAGTGTTCCTTCTATCAACAAGTTAATTTAATAATATCGTGTTAGATAGTACTGAAAGTGTTCCTTCTATCAGCAAGTTTAATAATATCGTGTTAGATAGTACTGAAAGTGTTCCTTCTATCAACAAGTTTAATAATGTCGTGTTAGATAGTACTGAAAGTGTTCCTTCTATCAACAAGTTTAATAATATCGTGTTAGATAGTACTGAAAGTGTTCCCTCTATCAACAAGTTTAATGATATCGTGTTAGATAGTACTGAAAGTGTTCCTTCTATCAACAAGTTTAATGGTATCGTGTTAGATAGTACTGAAAGTGTTCCTTCTATCAACAAGTTTAATGGTATCGTGTTAGATAGTACTGAAAGTGTTCCTTCTATCAACAAGTTTAATGGTATCGTGTTAGATAGTACTGAAAGTGTTCCTTCTATCAACAAGTTTAATGGTATCGTGTTAGATAGTACTGAAAGTGTTCCTTCTATCAACAAGTTTAATGGTATCGTGTTAGATAGTACTGAAAGTGTTCCTTCTATCAACAAGTTTAATGGTATCGTGTTAGATAGTACTGAAAGTGTTCCTTCTATCAACAAGTTTAATGGTATCGTGTTAGATAGAACTGAAAGTGTTCCTTCTATCAACAAGTTAATTTAATAATATCGTGTTAGATAGTACTGAAAGTGTTCCTTTTATCAACAGGTTTAATGATATCGTGTTAGATAGTACTGAAAGTGTTCCTTCTATCAACAAGTTTAATGGTATCGTGTTAGATAGAACTGAAAGTGTTCCTTCTATCAACAAGTTAATTTAATAATATCGTGTTAGATAGTACTGAAAGTGTTCCTTCTATCAACAAGTTTAATGATATCGTGTTAGATAGTACTGAAAGTATTCCTGCTATCAACAAGTTTAATGATATCGTGTTAGATAGAACTGAAAGTGTTCCTTCTATCAACAAGTTTAATGGTATCGTGTTAGATAGTACTGAAAGTGTTCCTTCTATCAACAAGTTTAATGGTATCGTGTTAGATAGTACTGAAAGTGTTCCTTCTATCAACAAGTTTAATAATATCGTGTTAGATAGTACTGAAAGTGTTCCTTCTATCAACAAATTAATTTAATAATATCGTGTTAGATAGTACTGAAAGTGTTCCTTCTATCAACAAGTTTAATAATATCGTGTTAGACAGTACTGAAAGTGTTCCTTCTATCAACAAGTTAATTTAATAATATCGTGTTAGATAGTACTGAAAGTGTTCCTTCTATCAACAAATTAATTTAATGATATCGTGTTAGATAGAACTGAAAGTGTTCCTTCTATCAACAAGTTAATTTAATGATATCGTGTTAGATAGTACTGAAAGTGTTCCTTCTATCAACAAGTTAATTTAATAATATCGTGTTAGATAGAACTGAAAGTGTTCCTTCTATCAACAAGTTTAATAATATCGTGTTAGATAGTACTGAAAGTGTTCCCTCTATCAACAAGTTTAATGATATCGTGTTAGACAGTACTGAACGTGTTCCTTCCATCAACAAATTTAATGGCATCGTGTTAGATAGTACTGAAAGTGTTCCTTCTATCAACAAGTTTAATAATATCGTGTTAGATAGTACTGAAAGTGTTCCTTCTATCAACAGGTTTAATGATATCGTGTTAGATAGTACTGAAAGTGTTCCTTCTATCAACAAGTTGATTTAATGATATCGTGTTAGATAGTACTAAAAGTGTTCCTTCTATCAACAAATTAATTTAATGATATCGTGTTAGATAGAACTGAAAGAGTTCCTTCCATCAACAAGTTTAATGACATCGTGTTAGACAGTACTGAAAGAGTTCCTTCCATCAACAAGTTTAATGACATCGTGTTAGATAGTACTGAACGTGTTCCTTCCATCAACAAGTTTAATGACATCGTGTTAGATAGAACTGAAAGTGTTCCCTCTATCAACAAGTTAATTTAATAATATCGTGTTAGATAGAACTGAAAGTGTTCCTTCTATCAACAAGTTTAATGATATCGTGTTAGATAGTACTGAAAGTGTTCCTTCTATCAACAAGTTTAATAATATCGTGTTAGATAGTACTGAAAGTGTTCCTTCTATCAACAAGTTAATTTAATAATATCGTGTTAGATAGTACTGAAAGTGTTCCTTCTATTAACAAGTTTAATGGTATCGTGTTAGATAGTACTGAAAGTGTTCCCTCTATCAACAAGTTTAATGATATCGTGTTAGATAGTACTGAAAGTGTTCCTTCTATCAACAAGTTTAATGGTATCGTGTTAGATAGTACTGAAAGTGTTCCTTCTATCAACAAGTTTAATGGTATCGTGTTAGATAGAACTGAAAGTGTTCCTTCTATCAACAAGTTAATTTAATAATATCGTGTTAGATAGTACTGAAAGTGTTCCTTCTATCAACAGGTTTAATGATATCGTGTTAGATAGTACTGAAAGTGTTCCTTCTATCAACAAGTTTAATGGTATCGTGTTAGATAGAACTGAAAGTGTTCCTTCTATCAACAAGTTAATTTAATAATATCGTGTTAGATAGTACTGAAAGTGTTCCTTCTATCAACAGGTTTAATGATATCGTGTTAGATAGTACTGAAAGTGTTCCTTCTATCAACAAGTTTAATGATATCGTGTTAGATAGAACTGAAAGTGTTCCTTCTATCAACAAGTTTAATGGTATCGTGTTAGATAGTACTGAAAGTGTTCCTTCTATCAACAAGTTTAATGGTATCGTGTTAGATAGTACTGAAAGTGTTCCTTCTATCAACAAGTTTAATGGTATCGAGTTAGATAGTACTGAAAGAGTTCCTTCTATCAACAAGTTTAGTGATATCGTGTTAGATAGTACTGAAAGTGTTCCTTCTATTAACAAGTTTAATGATATCGTGTTAGATAGTACTGAAAGTGTTCCTTCTATCAACAAGTTTAGTGATATCGTGTTAGATAGTACTGAAAGTGTTCCTGCTATCAACAAGTTTAATGATATCGTGTTTGATATATGATATATGGCAGAAGACATTTTCCGTAATTATCTCCAAACTCAAAATATATCGTTCCGAATGACTCCTTACATTATTGAGTGAAAAATGTGTATTTTCTTTCAAAAAGTGGATTTAATAAGACTGCGTTATATTGAAAATAGAATTTCACTTACATACTTTTGAATATAAAGAATGATTGCTAATTACTTATTTCTGTGCTATTCCCAGGGATCACCAATGAAATACTGCAATGATTGATTTAGACTTGTTTCTTTTGTAGTTCATATCTGTAGATAAAATAAATAGCATACGTACAGAGACGTTTTGATATACTTTTCAAAAAATTCACATTTACCTACAGTATCCAGTAGATACATAAATAGTTCTATAGATCTCCATTTACCTACAGTATCCAGTAGATACATAAATAGTTCTATAGATCTCCATTTACCTACAGTATCCAGTAGATACATAAATAGTTCTATAGATCTCCATTTACCTACAGTATCCAGTAGATACATAAATAGTTCTATAGATCTCCATTTACCTACAGTATCCAGTAGGTACATAAATAGTTCTATAGATCTTCATACCTACGGTATCCAGTAGGTACATAAATAGTTCTATAGATCTCCATTTACCTACAGTATTCAGTAGGTACATAAATAGTTCTATTGATCTCCATTTACCTACAGTATCCAGTAGATACATAAATAGTTCTATAGATCTCCATTTACCTACAGTATCCAGTAGGTACATAAATAGTCCTATAGATCTCCATTTACCTACAGTATCCAGTAGGTACATAAACAGTTCTATAGATCTCCATTTACCTACAGTATCCAGTAGATACATAAATAGTTCTATAGATCTCCATTTACCTACAGTATCCAGTAGGTACATAAATAGTTCTATAGATCTCCATTTACCTACAGTATCCAGTAGGTACATAAATAGTTCTATAGATCTCCATTTACCTACAGTATCCAGTAGGTACATAAATAGTTTTATTGATCTCCATTTACCTACAGTATCCAGTAGGTACATAAATAGTTCTATAGATCTCCATTTACCTACGGTATCCAGTAGGTACATAAATAGTTCTATAGATCTCCATTTACCTACAGTATCCAGCAGGTACATAAATAGTTCTATAGATCTCCATATCTACGGTATCCAGTAGGTACATAAATAGTTCTATAGATCTCCATTTACCTACAGTATCCAGTAGGTACATAAATAGTCCTATAGATCTCCATTTACCTACAGTATCCAGTAGGTACATAAATAGTTCTATAGATCTCCATTTACCTACAGTATCCAGTAGGTACATAAATAGTTCTATAGATCTCCATTTACCTACAGTATCCAGTAGGTACATAAATAGTCCTCTAGATCTCCATTTACCTACAGTATCCAGTAGGTACATAAATAGTTCTATAGATCTCCATTTACCTACAGTATCCAGCAGGTACATAAATAGTTCTATAGATCTCCATTTACCTACAGTATCCAGTAGGTACATAAATAGTTCTATAGATCTCCATTTACCTACAGTATCCAGTAGGTACATAAATAGTCCTCTAGATCTCCATTTACCTACAGTATCCAGTAGGTACATAAATAGTCCTCTAGATCTCCATTTACCTACAGTATCCAGTAGGTACATAAATAGTTCTATAGATCTCCATTTACCTACAGTATCCAGCAGGTACATAAATAGTTCTATAGATCTCCATTTACCTACAGTATCCAGTAGGTACATAAATAGTTCTATAGATCTCCATTTACCTACAGTATCCAGTAGGTACATAAATAGTCCTCTAGATCTCCATTTACCTACAGTATCCAGTAGGTACATAAATAGTTCTATAGATTTCCATTTACCTACAGTATCCAGTAGGTACATAAATATTTCTATAGATCTCCATTTACCTACAGTATCCAGTAGGTACATAAATAGTTCTATAGATCTCCATTTACCTACAGTATCCAGTAGGTACATAAATAGTTCTATAGATCTCCATTTACCTACAGTATCCAATAGGTACATAAATAGTTCTATAGATCTCCATTTACCTACAGTATCCAGTAGGTACATAAATCGTTCTATAGATCTCCATTTACCTACAGTATCCAGTAGGTACATAAATAGTTCTATAGATCTCCATTTACTTACAGTATCCAGTAGATACATAAATAGTTCTATAGATCTCCATTTACCTACAGTATCCAGTAGATACATAAATAGTTCTATAGATCTCCATTTACCTACAGTATCCAGTAGATACATAAATAGTCCTATAGATCTCCAAAATATGATATTTTACTCTGTATATGTCAATCCGGCCAGGATACAGTATTATAAGATTCCAGAATTTATTTTAGAGATATGGACAGATATGATTGATTAATACGCCACGCTTGACACAATTCTCTAACAACATAATACAGCAAGCATGAATACTTGTATTCCAGGTATAAATTGATCTGTTTCAGAGAAGTTGTTTTTCGGCCTTCATATGCATGATGAAATTTGTGAGACGCTGAAATGTATATAACTAACATTCGTGTGGAAAGGAAACATATCTTTGTAAAAGGGTGCTACATTTTCTTATTTGTTTTTCGTAGGGGTTTTTTTCCCTTTCTTTTCGTATTTTTTTTTTTTTTTTTAGGGGGGAGGGGGGATGGGTTATTGCTATCAATTTTTTTATCATTGTGTCTAAACATGACTATGGATTTAAAGCTATCTTGGTTTTTGGTTTTATCATTATCATTATCGTTTCTTGTCTTTTATCCTCTGTAATATTATTCCAATCTAGTCGTTGCTATATTCTAGAAAGGAAAACCTTTAGTTGGTTAGTTGACCCTTTCATCAGCCTTCCAAACTATAAAGAAAAGGGGCAGGGTGGAAAGGTTTGGTCCTTATTTACTCGGGCGATATTTCAAAATAAGTGCTCAGGGTTTTTCACATTAACTTTGGCTGGATAGCTGGACAAAAATTCCTTGAAGCTAAGGGCAGCATCACATCAACAGAAAACAGATTACTTTGTACGACCGAAAATTGGCTTGTGACTGTTTTAGTTCAAAAATTTTAATGCATCTGCAGATCTCGTTGTTGCCTTGGTGTTATATGCTGCTGCCAGAGCATCTCATGCACAATTGCTTTGTTTACATTTTGATTTGTAAATATTTACATATACAACTTTTCAAGTATACTTTTAGTAACTACTGTTAAACGTGTACGGGGTAGCTAATCTACTTCTGGTTACCTAAGAGACTAAGAAATGACATAATAGAACTACCATTCCTACTCTATATGTGCATTTGTGAGAAGATGAACCAGGGACAATTTTGTACACTAAATGAGTACACTTTCCTACTCTATATTTGCTTTGTGAGAAGATGAACCAGGGACACGTTTCTTACTTTTGTATTTGCTTTGTGAGAAGATAACCATGAGTACACGTTTCCTACTCTATCTGTGCTTTGTGAGAAGATGAACCAGGGACAATTTTGTACACTCACGTTTCCTACTCTATCTGTGCTTTGTGAGAAGATGAACCAGGGACACACTAAATGAGTTTTCCTACTCTATCTGTGCTTTGTGAGAAGATGAACCAGGGACAATTTTGTACACTAAATGAGTACACGTTTCCTACTCTATTTGTACTTTGTGAGAAGATGAACCAGGGACAATTTTGTACACTAAATGAGTACACGTTTCCTACTCTATCTGTACTTTGTGAGAAGATGAACCAGGGATAATTTTGTACACTAAATGAGTACACGTTTCCTACTCTATCTGTACTTTGTGAGAAGATGAACAAGGGACAATTTTGTACACTCCTTTTCTCTACTCTATCTGTGCTTTGTGAGAAGATGAACCAGGGACACGTTTCCTACTCTATCTGTGCTTTGTGAGAAGATGAACAAGGGACAATTTTGTACACTAAATCTGTTCACTTTTCTCTACTCTATCTGTGCTTTGTGAGAAGATGAACCAGGGACACGTTTCCTACTCTATCTGTGCTTTGTGAGAAGATGAACCAGGGACAATTTTGTACACTAAATGAGTACACGTTTCCTACTCTATCTGTGCTTTGTGAGAAGATGAACCAGGGACAATTTAAATGTGAATTGTGAGAAGATGAACCAGGGACAATTTTGTACACTAAATGAGTACACGTTTGCTACCAGAATTGTGCTTTGTGAGAAGATGAACCAGGGACACGTTTCCTACTCTATATGTGCTTTGTGAGAAGATGAACCAGGGATAATTTTGTACACTAAATGAGTACACGTTTCCTACTCTATCTGTGCTTTGTGAGAAGATGATGGGAACCAGTACTTTGAGAAGATGAACACACTAAATGTTTTCCTACTCTATCTGTGCTTTGTGAGAAGATGAACCAGGGATAATTTTGTACACTAAATGAGTACACGTTTCCTAATCAATCTGTGCTTTTTGAGAAGATGAACCAGGGACACGTTTCCTACTCTATCTGTGCTTTGTGAGAAGATGAACCAGGGACAATTTTGTACACTAAATGAGTACACGTTTCCTACTCTATCTGTACTTTGTGAGAAGATGAACAAGGGACAATTTTGTACACTAAATCTGTTCACTTTTCTCTACTCTATCTGTGCTTTGTGAGAAGATGAACCAGGGACACGTTTCCTACTCTATCTGTGCTTTGTGAGAAGATGAACCAGGGACAATTTTGTACACTAAATGAGTACACGTTTCCTACTCTATCTGTACTTTGTGAGAAGATGAACCAGGGATAATTTTGTACACTAAATGAGTACACGTTTCCTATTCTATCTGTGCTTTGTGAGAAGATGAACCAGGGACACGTTTCCTACTCTATCTGTGCTTTGTGAGAAGATGAACCAGGGACAATTTTGTACACTAAATGAGTACACGTTTCCTATTCTATCTGTGCTTTGTGAGAAGATGAACCAGGGACACGTTTCCTACTCTATCTGTGCTTTGTGAGAAGATGAACCAGGGACAATTTTGTACACTAAATGAGTACACGTTTCCTACTCTATCTGTACTTTGTGAGAAGATGAACCAGGGACAATTTTGTTTCCTACTCTACTCTATCTGTGCTTTGTGAGAAGATGAACCAGGGACACGTTTCCTACTCTATCTGTGCTTTGTGAGAAGATGAACCAGGGACAATTTTGTACACTAAATGAGTACACGTTTCCTACTCTATCTGTACTTTGTGAGAAGATGAACCAGGGACAATTTTGTACACTAAATGAGTACACGTTTCCAACACTATCTGTACTTTGTTAGAAGAAGAACCAGGGAAAATTTTGTACACTAAATGAGTACACGTTTCCTACTCTGTGCTTTGTGACTTTGTGAGTGAGAAGATGAACCAGGGACAATTTTGTACACTAAATGAGTACACGTTTCCTACTCTATCTGTACTTTGTGAGAAGATGAACCAGGGACACGTTTCCTACTCTATATGTGCTTTGTGAGAAGATGAACCAGGGACACGTTTCCTACTCTATATGTGCTTTGTGAGAAGATGAACCAGGGATAATTTTGTACACTAAATGAGTACACGTTTCCTACTCTATCTGTGCTTTGTGAGAAGATGAACCAGGGATAATTTTGTACACTAAATGAGTACACGTTTCCTACTCTATCTGTGCTTTGTGAGAAGATGAACCAGGGATAATTTTGTACACTAAATGAGTACACGTTTCCTACTCTATCTGTGCTTTGTGAGAAGATGAACCAGGGACACGTTTCCTACTCTATCTGTGCTTTGTGAGAAGATGAACCAGGGACAATTTTGTACACTAAATGAGTACACGTTTCCTACTCTATCTGTACTTTGTGAGAAGATGAACCAGGGATAATTTTGTACACTAAATGAGTACACGTTTCCTACTCTATCTGTGCTTTGTGAGAAGATGAACCAGGGACAATTTTTGTGAGAAGATGAACCAGGGACAATTTTGTACACTAAATGTACACGTTTCCTAATCTGTGCTTTGTGAGAAGATGAACCAGGGACAATTTTGTACACTAAATGAGTTACTCTGTGCTTTGTGAGAAGATGAACCAGGGATAATTTTGTACACTAAATGAGTACACGTTTCCTACTCTATTTGTACTTTGTGAGAAGATGAACCAGGGACAATTTTGTACACTAAATGAGTACACGTTTCCTATCTGTGCTTTGTGAGAAGATGAACCAGGGACACGTTTCCTACTCTATCTGTACTTTGTGAGAAGATGAACCAGGGACAATTTTGTACACTAAATGAGTACACGTTTCCTACTCTATCTGTACTTTGTGAGAAGATGAACAAGGGACAATTTTGTACACTAAATCTGTTCACTTTTCTCTACTCTATCTGTACTTTGTGAGAAGATGAACCAGGGATAATTTTGTACACTAAATGAGTACACGTTTCCTACTCTATCTGTGCTTTGTGAGAAGATCAACCAGGGACACGTTTCCTACTCTGTATGTGCTTTGTGAGAAGATGAACCAGGGACAATTTTGTACACTAAATGAGTACACGTTTCCTACTCTATCTGTGCTTTGTGAGAAGATGAACCAGGGACACGTTTCCTACTCTGTCTGTGCTTTGTGAGAAGATGAACCAGGGACAATTTTGTACACTAAATGAGTACACGTTTCCTACTCTATCTGTACTTTGTGAGAAGATGAACCAAGGATAATTGTGTACACTTACTGAACTCAAACAGCGGATATTACCATTCTCAAGTTTATAATCCTCAGCTGAGAGTAGAACACACCCAGTCATCAATATTTTTACTAGAATGAGGAACGGAAATGAAAATGCATGTGTTACTATTTTTGAGAATTTTAACAATATAATTTAGCCCAAATTGACACCACATCTTTCGCAAAAATGTTCAGGAGTTCCAGGCACTGGATTTGGTACACTGCACTACGCCTTCGTATATTTTTTGTATATACCAAATTACATAATCCTAGTTTAAAACAGCAACGCTATGCTACAGATATAAGATTTTAACGAAGGCGATATCTCTGTAATTAAGTGGTTGTTCATTGGTACAAGGCACACCCTGTTAGTATGACGTATATATACACCAACTGTCATTTTCCTAGTTTAAATGCTAAAAATATTATATCTTACCTCATGAAGAGAACCATTGGCACATAAGGAACCCGGAAATTCCGGTCTTTTAACGATGAATTATTCAAAGCAAATTATATATAGATGTGATTGCATCATGACTCTTTTATCAGTTTTTTTCTCTTTGGTCTTGCTTGTGGTATACACTCTTGTCTTTGATTACGTCTTGTCTTTAAATAACAAAGAGATTTAAGGACTACGCCCATCATATATATAAACCGGAACTGGAAATCAAAGATACGACAGAATCTTCTACATCAGCTGCTTATCTCGATCTTTTCCTACAACGAAACCGACATGGATAGCTTCCCATCAAGATGTATTATAAACGTGATGATTTCAATTTCCCTATTGTGTTTTTTCTATTTCTGGATAGCAACATCCCAGCATCTCCAACCTATGGTATTTGCATGTCACAGTTGATTCGATATGCAAGGGCCTGTTCCCATTATTAGGATTTTCGTGCAAGAAGTCGTCGACTGACAAACTCGTAACACAAGGGTTCAAAATATGCAGATTGATGAAAATTATGGGGAAGTTTTATGGTCGCCATGATGATCTCAGTGAGAAATATTCTGTCTTTGTATGGCATGAAGCTGGACGTGTTTGATGCTCTTTAGTTTGCCTGTTGGTTCTGTTGTTGTATACCTTGTTCTCATTTGCGAACGTGATATAACTTACTTGTCCAGATCCAGTCTCGGATGAAGTCACTCTTGTCTCTGTTCCAGATCCAGTCTCGGATGTAAACACTTGTCTCTGTTCAAGATCCTGCCTCGGATGCGGTTGTCACTCTTGTCTCTATTCCAGATCCAACCTCGGATGTGGTAGTCACTCTTGTCTCTGTTCCAGATCTAACCTCGGATGCTGTTGTCACTCTTGTCTCTATTCCAGATCCAACCTCGGATGTGGTAGTCACTCTTGTCTCTGTTCCAGATCTAACCTCGGATGCTGTTGTCACTCTTGTCTCTGTTCCAGATCCAGTCTCGGATGAAGTCGCTCTTGTCTCTGTTCCAGATCCAACCTCGGATGTAAACACTTGTCATTGTTCAAGATCCAACCTCGGATGAAGTCGCTCTTGTCTCAGTTCCAGATCCAACCCCGGATGTAAACACTTGTCTCTGTTCAAGATCCTGCCTCGGATGCGGTTGTCACTCTTGTCTCTGTTCCAGATCCAATCTCGGATGTGGTAGTCACTCTTGTCTCTGTTCCAGATCCAACCTCGGATGTGGTAGTCACTCTTGTCTCTGTTCCAGATTTAACCTCGGATGCTGTTGTCACTCTTGTCTCTGTTCCAGATCCAGTCTCGGATGAAGTCACTCTTGTCTCTGTTCCAGATCCAACCTCGGATGTAAACACTTGTCATTGTTCAAGATCCAGTCTCGGATGAAGTCACTCTTGTCTCTGTTCCAGATCCAGTCTCGGATGAAGTCGCTCTTGTCTCTGTTCCAGATCCAGCCCCGGATGTAAACACTTGTCTCTGTTCAAGATCCTGCCTCGGATGCGGTTGTCACTCTTGTCTCTGTTCCAGATCCAACCTCGGATGTGGTTGTCACTCTTGTCTCTGTTCCAGATCCAACCTCGGATACTGTTGTCACTCTTGTCTCTGTTCCAGATCCAAACTCGGATGCGGTTGTCACTCTTGTCTCTGTTCCAGATCCAACCTCGGATGTGGTAGTCACTCTTGTCTCTGTTCCAGATCCAACCTCGGATGTGGTAGTCACTCTTGTCTCTGTTCCAGATCCAACCTCGGATGTGGTAGTCACTCTTGTCTCTGTTCCAGATCCAACCTCGGATGCGGTTGTCACTCTTGTCTCTGTTCCAGATCCAACCTCGGATGTGGTAGTCACTCTTGTCTCTGTTCCAGATCCAACCTCGGATGCTGTTGTCACTCTTGTCTCTGTTCCAGATCCAACCTCGGATGCGGTTGTCACTCTTGTCTCTGTTCCAGATCCAACCTCGGATGTGGTAGTCACTCTTGTCTCTGTTCCAGATCCACCCTCGGATGCGGTTGTCACTCTTGTCTCTGTTCCAGATCCAACCTCGGATGCGGTTGTCACTCTTGTCTCTGTTCCAGATCCAACCTCGGATGCGGTTGTCACTCTTGTCTTTGTTCCAGATCCAGTCTCGGATGAAGTCACTCTTGTCTCTGTTCCAGATCCAGACTAGGATGCGGTTGTCACTCTTGTCTTTGTTCCAGATCCAGACTAGGATGCGGTTGTCACTCTTGTCTCTGTTCCAGATCCAACCTCGGATGCGGTTGTCACTCTTGTCTCTGTTCCAGATCCAACCTCGGATGCGGTTGTCACTCTTGTCTCTGTTCCAGATCCAGTCTCGGATGAAGTCACTCTTGTCTTTGTTCCAGATCCAGACTAGGATGCGGTTGTCACTCTTGTCTTTGTTCCAGATCCAGACCTAGGATGCGGTTGTCACTCTTGTCTCTGTTCCAGATCCACCCTCGGATGCGGTTGCCACTCTTGTCTCTGTTCCAGATCCAACCTCGGATGCGGTTGTCACTCTTGTCTCTGTTCCAGATCCAACCTCGGATGCGGTTGTCACTCTTGTCTCTGTTCCAGATCCAGTCTCGAATGAAGTCACTCTTGTCTTTGTTCCAGATCCAGACTAGGATGCGGTTGTCACTCTTGTTTTTGTTCCAGATCCAGACTAGGATGCGGTTGTCACTCTTGTCTCTGTTCCAGATCCACCCTCGGATGCGGTTGTCACTCTTGTCTCTGTTCCAGATCCAACCTCGGATGCGGTTGTCACTCTTGTCTCTGTTCCAGATCCAACCTCGGATGCGGTTGTCACTCTTGTCTCTGTTCCAGATCCAACCTCGGATACGGTTGTCACTCTTGTCTCTGTTCCAGATCCAGTCTCGGATGAAGTCACTCTTGTCTTTGTTCCAGATCCAGACTAGGATGCGGTTGTCACTCTTGTCTTTGTTCCAGATCCAGACTAGGATGCGGTTGTCACTCTTGTCTCTGTTCCAGATCCAACCTCGGATGCGGTTGTCACTCTTGTCTCTGTTCCAGATCCAACCTCGGATGCGGTTGTCACTCTTGTCTCTGTTCCAGATCCAGTCTTGGATGAAGTCACTCTTGTCTTTGTTCCAGATCCAGACTAGGATGCGGTTGTCACTCTTGTCTCTGTTCCAGATCCACCCTCGGATGCGGTTGTCATTCTTGTCTCTGTTCCAGATCCAACCTCGGATGCGGTTGCCACTCTTGTCTCTGTTCCAGATCCAACCTCGGATGCGGTTGTCACTCTTGTCTCTGTTCCAGATCCAACCTCGGATACGGTTGTCACTCTTGTCTCTGTTCCAGATCCAGTCTCGGATGAAGTCACTCTTGTCTTTGTTCCAGATCCAGACTAGGATGCGGTTGTCACTCTTGTCTTTGTTCCAGATCCAGACTAGGATGCGGTTGTCACTCTTGTCTCTGTTCCAGATCCAACCTCGGATGCGGTTGTCACTCTTGTCTCTGTTCCAGATCCAACCTCGGATGCGGTTGTCACTCTTGTCTCTGTTCCAGATCCAGTCTTGGATGAAGTCACTCTTGTCTTTGTTCCAGATCCAGACTAGGATGCGGTTGTCACTCTTGTCTTTGTTCCAGATCCAGACTAGGATGCGGTTGTCACTCTTGTCTCTGTTCCAGATCCACCCTCGGATGCGGTTGTCACTCTTGTCTCTGTTCCAGATCCAACCTCGGATGCGGTTGTCACTCTTGTCTCTGTTCCAGATCCAACCTCGGATGCGGTTGTCACTCTTGTCTCTGTTCCAGATCCAGTCTCGAATGAAGTCACTCTTGTCTTTGTTCCAGATCCAGACTAGGATGCGGTTGTCACTCTTGTCTTTGTTCCAGATCCAGACTAGGATGCGGTTGTCACTCTTGTCTCTGTTCCAGATCCAACCTCGGATGCGGTTGTCACTCTTGTCTTTGTTCCAGATCCAGACTAGGATATAGCCACTCTTGTAGAATTCCAGATCCTGCCTCGGATAAAGTCACTTTTGGCATAGTTCAAGATCCCGTCTTGAATGTGGTAGTCACGCTTGCCCTTGTTTCAGATCAATCCTCGGATATATCCAATCCTGTCGGACACTTTTGTCTAATTCAATATCCAGCCACGTATGTAGACACTCTTGTCAATTCCAGATCCAGCCACACACGTAGGCACTCGAGATCAAGCCCCGGATGTGGCCTCTATTGTCTAATTCCAGATCCAGTCTCGGATGTGGCCTCTATTGTCTAATTCCAGATCCAGTTTCGGATGTGGCCTCTATTGTCTAATTCCAGATCCAGTCTCGGATGTGGCCTCTATTGTCTAATTCCAGATCCAGTCTCGGATGTTGTTATTTAGGTTCCGCATAAATATAAAGATGCCTCATGGTACAATGGGTAAAGATCCATTACACGACTTTAAAAGACATATAAAGATCAAATAACCGTAGGCGCCAAGACAGATTTAAACGACAGAAGTTATCGAGTAGAGAGTAATTTCAAATCGGACATACAATAAATATAGGGAGAATATTTGACTATTGTCATCAAATTTTAGAAATATTAGATGTATTTTGGCAATGGTAAAACAAGTCAAACGCTCTTTACTGTTGTATTTCTGTCCCGAGTCAAAATAAACCTTATATGGCCATGTATTTATAATTACAGACAATCGAAACAGTTCGATGTTAACCTGTGTTTACTCGGTGGAGTTGACGTTACGCTGTTTTATACCTGATGACGCAAACCAAGTTTCGCGTCAAATAGAGTTCCAAACTTCAACTGACGTGATAAATATTTCTTGACTTTCCTAAACATTTGTACAATACAACACACAATAACGTTTATTTTAACTGTTTATCATAGCTGAAATGTATAACAATTCAGCTGAAGTGATGGTCAATCAATGCACGGACAAAACAGTTGTTTTCCGTCAAACCTGAATACAGCAAATATTATTAGGCAGATTAAAAAAATAAAACGATGATGACCCCTACAAGGCTACGAATCATTCAATCTGTAATATATAACTATGTACATTGTTAAATAATAATTTGTAGATTTTTTTAATCATTTGCGCGTCTTTACGCTTTCTATCCAGCCAAATACGAGGATTAAACAAAATAAACAATATACAAAAAGTATTATTTTAGCTTTCCACTGCTCAGATAAAATACTTTGTACATACTCTACATAGGAGCCCTATTAAGCATTCGTTTACGTATATACTCTCGCCAAAAACAGTTTGGGTTTAAAATTCAGCCCAATCTATTTGTAGTTACGTAGAAGTAACTCTGTATCTTTATCAAAGCATGGGTCATGTTTCTAGGTTAAATACACTGATACATGGAAAAGGTTTAGTTCCCTTGTACTTTCAGGCATGACGTCATAAGATGGGAGGTGTGTTACGTGGAAATACCACGCATAAACGTAATAACAGCAAGTCTTAAATGACCACGTAATTGTGATACTGTATGTGACTGTATTACACCCGGATTTGGTACTCAATACACGGAAGAAATTTGTACCCATTAAACCTGCATTATGTACTTAAAAAACTCTTTAAACCAGGAGTCTGTTCTCATTAAAAACGAACCCGGTACTTATTCAAACTGCAGTCAATAGTCATTAAACTCGGAGGATATACTCGTTAAATCTGGAGTCTGTACTCATTAAACCTGAAGCTGGTACTTAGTCAAACCGCAATTAATGGTCATTAAACTCGGAGGCTATACTCATCAAACCAGGTGTATGTACTCATTAAAACTGAAGTCGTCATTCATTTAACTCTGCACTAAGTCAACCCTGAGTCTGAACTGATTCAACCCACGATATTTACAAAAATCTCTTTGGGTGCGGAAGTACTAAACCCGGAGTATATACTCATTCATTAAACTCTATACTCATTATACCTTAGGAATGGATTCGTTAAATTCAGAGGACGTACTTGTTATACTTTGGGTCTTAACCCTCGAAGTCCTACTCCCGAGGTATCTACTTCGGGTCTTAACCCTCTAATCACTACTCCCGAGGTTTCTACTTTGGGTCTTAACCCTCTAAGTCCTACTCCCGAGGTGTCTACTTTGGATTTTAACCCTCTAAGTCCTAGTCCCGAGGTGTCTACTTTGGGACTTAACCCTCTAAGTCCTAGTCCCGAGGTGTCTACTTTGGGACTTAACCCTCTAATCACTACTCCCGAACTTTCTACTTTGGGACTTAACCATCTAAGTCCTACTCCCGAAGTATCTTCTTTGGGTCTTAACCCTCTAATCACTACTCCCGAACTTTCTACTTTGGGACTTAACTCTCTAAGTCCTAGTCCCGAAGTATCTACTTTGGGTCTTAACTATCTAAGTCCTACTCCCGAGGTTTCTACTTTGGGTCTTAACCCTCTAAGCACTACTCCCGAGGTGTCTACTTTGGATCTTAACCCTCTAATCACTACTCCCGATGTGTCTACTTTGGGTCTTAACCCTCTAAGCACTACTCCCGAAGTGTCTACTTTGGATTTTAACCCTCCAAGTCCTACTCCCGAGGTTTCTACTTTGGGTCTTAACCCTCTAAGCACTACTGCCGAGGTGTCTACTTTGGGTTTTAACCCTCTCAGCACTACTCCCGAGGTTTCTACTTTGGTACTTAACCCTCTCTGCACTACTCCCGATGTTTCTACTTTGGGTCTTAACCCTCTAAGCACTACTCCCGAGGTGTCTACTTTGGATCTTAACCCTCTAATCACTACTCCCGATGTGTCTACTTTGGGTCTTAACCCTCTAAGCACTACTCCCGAAGTGTCTACTTTGGGTTTTAACCCTCTCAAGTCCTACTCCCGATGTTTCTACTTTGGGTATTAACCCTCTAAGCACTACTGCCGAGGTGTCTACTTTGGGTTTTAACCCTCTCAGCACTACTCCCGAGGTTTCTACTTTGGTACTTAACCCTCTCTGCACTACTCCCGATGTTTCTACTTTGGGTTTTAACCCTCTCAGCACTACTCCCGAGGTTTCTACTTTGGTACTTAACCCTCTCTGCACTACTCCCGATGTTTCTACTTTGGGTTTTAACCCTCTCAGCACTACTCCCGAGGTGTCTACTTTGGGTTTTAACCCTCTTAGCACTACTCCCGAGTTGTCTACTTTGGGTTTTAACCCTCTCAGCACTACTCCCGAGGTTTCTACTCGGTGGTTGGCAGTGTGTAGTGTCCTTTACTTCTCGGTTCGTTGTATGTTCATTGCGTTTATTTTAAACCGGAATTATTCTTTGTATTACCGTAACTCTACTGAGTTGTCTCAATATATCAAAAGAAGAAACCGAATTATTGTTGTCTGCCTTTGTTAAGTAACCCTTCACGTAGAACCGAATAAAGATACCAACAGATACATTAAGGATGAGTACGATTGGTAAACCCAACATAATATAAAAAGTAAAATTGTACCTCACATAGCTGATTATGTACTAAACATGAGGCCTAAGGGGCCTGCATCGCTTACCTGGTATTCTTCATCAAACTAACCTATCAGGTAATAAGTTATTAGGATTTATCAAATTTTACCCCTTTGACCTTTAATATAGATCAAGATCCTTTCTTTTGCAAACTCTGTCAAGCTTCATTCTAGTAACCTATTGACAAATATTCCCTATTCTAAGCATTTGAGTTCATCATCAGAAGTCGTTGGAACCTTTAACAATCTTCATCCTTGTACACTTTAATAGATCCAAGTCATTTCTTTTCCCAGACTTTGTCAATTCAAGTTCTTCTTTGACTCCACTACTAAATGTCATGATTCTATGCCTTAAGGTTCATCATCATCAGATGTTTGACAAACCTTTTCAACAAGTCATTACCTGTTCACACTATTTCTTGGCCTTCAATAGAACTTACCAGCCAAACATCAGGAATCTAGGCATTTTGGTTAATAAACAAGATTAAAACAAGTTTTACCTATATAATCCTGAATATGGGCTAAACGTTTCGCAAACACTTTAGTTTGGAGGCTTCATCCATAGGAGCCTAAAGCCAATTATCATGATTCTGCATCTCCTGGTTATTATGGAATCAATTAAAGGAAAAAAATGACACCAGACAGATGTGTTCAAGGATCTGAACAGCATGATGATGATGGACTAAAAATCTGGCCGAAATCTTCAAATGCTTAATACGCTCGATTTTATTCATAAATAAGACAGCTCCTCATGAAATCCTACAGTATCTCTCTGTTTTTAATACAAGTTGGTATAAGTATATTTCTACCTATAAGACTGATAGGCAGCTTGCCTTCAAAGTCGCTCTTTTTTCAGTGAAATGTTGAATGTTAAGAAACAGCTCCAGCACGAGACCTAATTTGAGTTTACGACAACTTGAACGGCACTATCTCCTAGTCTGTAGACGTTAATAGTTGCACAGTTGTAAAAACTGTTTAAAATCATCAGGCAAGAAATAAAATAAAAAGAAAATACACAAATACCTTGAGATCAACATAGCAATTTATTACCTTTTTTCAAAAAAGAAAGAATACTATTATGCAAATTAAAACTATATGGTGTGTCTGGGGTAACTCAAGCATCCCCATTACTAAGGTCTTGATACATGCCACCTACAGTCTTGGATAAGTAACTTGTGTTGGACAAACAGAGGTTCCCATGTGTTGTGAAACTTGTCTGAGGATATTAATGTATTAGAGTACTCACGTAATAAGCTTTTAAAATGCATGAGTCATGACCCTAGATCAATACAGCTTCAATTTCATTCAAGAATGATTATCTCTATAAATGGGGTTCAACTGGAACATACATGTATCACTCTAAAGATTCTGCAGTAAAGTCTGAAGTATAATACACAAGTCCTTTATCCAAGTCTGTTGATGAACTTGGAAATAAACTAAGAAATCCATGTTATCTCCTCAGCATAATGCCCCAACTTGAGCAGAAATAAGATCTAAAGGGCATTGTAATAGACACCACATCTAAAAAGTAGAAATAATTACTAAATCATACTAGGTGTAAGATGACTAGATTCCATGTCACATAAGCTAAGACTATCACGCAATGTGTCTATACAGGGACACGTAAAAGCTGTGCTCATAACCTCAGTGTCTGACGCACTCACTCGTACAAAACATTTTCATTTACCCACACTGTGATGTATAAGGGTCAAACTATCACATCATCTTTAATTTTAGTGAACATTTCTTTTTCTTATTCCAATCAATGGGTGGATACAATAGCATGTAAAATGTTTCCATTAGAGCTGAAAGCCTTGGATAAAAGATAGTTCAGCAATTCTGTGATCAATAAAATAGAAACTTCTCTGTGGCATAGCAATAATGTATATTTGTATGCTTAAGCATACACTTGAATTCCATAGAGACATATTTTTTGTTACTTTTGTTTTTCTTTACATCGCCCACAGACCCTTCCCCTACTGGGGCTTTGCCCCTGGACCTTTCTTGAAAGTATACACTACTAAAAAGCATTGTCTATGCCACTGTCTGTTCTCAACAGATTCTGTAAATAAATAGGAGAACTGTCATATATTACTTACACTAGAAATCATGTCTCAAATTGATTACTCACTCTATCACTTGGTTATTTATATTTGAAACATCTGTAAGCATCCTCCAAGGAATCATTGTCTCGTCTACTCCTACTTTCCTCTGAGAAATGTTTTTGTCTCATTCGTGAGACATCTGTCACTTTCCTCTGAGAAAATGACTGTCTCATTCATGAGACATCTGTCACTTTCCTCTGAGAAAATGCCTGTGTCTCATTTGTGAGACATCTGTCACTTTCCTCTGAGAAATGATTTTGTCTCATTCATGAGACATCTGTCACTTTCCGCTGAGAAATGATTTTGTCTCATTCATGAGACATCTGTCACTTTTCTCTGAGAAATGATTTTGTCTCATTCATGAGACATCTGTCACTTTTCTGTGAGAAATGATTTTGTCTCATTCATGAGACATCTGTCACTTTTCTGTGAGAAATGATTTTGTCTCATTCATGAGACATCTGTCACTTTTCTGTGAGAAATGATTTTGTCTCATTCATGAGACATCTGTCACTTTTCTGTGAGAAATGATTGTGTTCCATTTGCAAGGCATCAGTAATTTTCCTCTTGAGAATAATTTTGTTTAGTTTATGAGACATTTGTAACCTTCCTTAGAGGAATGAAATTAATTTGTTATCAGCCCTGAAGTAGATGGAGACAGTTTTGAATCCTGCAATAGATACACGACACAATATGAGATAATATCCAGTACAACTTTCACACTCACTGAAAATACATTGCTGATCTCAACAGTACAACTAATGCTGCAGTTAGAAATATCAATGATAAACACAAATCTCTGCTGGTTTTTTCCTGTTTTACTCGGAATCAAAATGGCACAAAATCTACGAGTTACATTACTCACCTAGGTAATTGTGATGTTTTAAGCCAACCTTTGTTTCCAGATTGTGTTTGTAAGGCACTATCTTAGTTATAGTACCAAAACAACCTTACCTACCAATAGTTCATGTTTTCCCTCCTTAAAAATCATTGTTCTCTATGATCAGGTTTCAGAATGCTAATAAAAAATAATTTTCATTCAGTGTATTAAAATTTTGCTAAAATATTTCTCAAATTATAAAAAAAATCTTTTAAGGGACATCCCTCCATTCAAAGAGCAGAAATATGCTATGCTGTAATTTTTCTAATTTATACCTAAAACGGGATCACACTACATGTAAGTGGTGATAGATATGGACTAGGAAATGTACAGAAAATACACACATCCTGTGTAAACACTGTCTGTATGTACTGGTGATCCTTGTCCTTGGGGCTGAATTTTATAATTTAATCACTTGGCTTATTTTGAGACTTTGCTGAATTTTATAATTTAATCACTTGGGTTATTTTGAGACTTTGAGTGCTGTATTAATGTATAGTTACTAACTTTTACAAGTCCAGAAAAATAAACGTAAATGTTGTTTGATTTTTTATAAAATTGTTTCAATGAAGGAATGCCCCTTAATATCAATAGTTTGTAATCTTTTTTTTTTAATCTTCTGAAAAATTTTAGTAATACGGTCAGCCATGACTAGTTATTTAAGAGTAAAATAAACAGTTCTTTCTACCATACAGTCTCTTTCTAAACTCTCTCCACAAGTTTGAATAGTTTGAATATGTACAGAAAGGCACAACATTTAGGGCAGAACATATTGGTCCCTCTACAGCTTTGTACACCTGCGTGACGGGACGATAGACTGGATGAGGGATTTGATACTGGAGGTAACACAACAGTTACATCTTAAACTCTTCCTACCAAGCAACATTTTTGTGGAGTTTGATTACATGTCACCTTTTATCTGAAAAATCACATTACACCCTACCTTCTTAATTGAAGCTACGTGCATACTGACAGGCTTACACCATGCTGTGCTCTACTGGTATCAAAACAATGGTTTCCCTTACATTTTCAGGTGAGATATAAAACTGTACAATCTGAGAAAAACACCCTGATTACAGAACCTACTTCTCAAGTAGAAAACACATATGTAGCAAAGTAAACATTTCTGTAAAATTTATCTTAGTTTGGTACAGCCATCTCCAGCTTAATCTAAGGTAAAATTAAGCAAGTTAATCACCAATATTAGTCCTAAACAAAATTATGTTTTTAAGTACCTTAACGAAAAATTGTCTTATGAAGCTGAAAATACCAGAATATTAAGTGTTAACTGCACAATTTATCTGCAACTACACAAAACATTCATTAATAGAAAATTTAAAATCCTTGGCAGATATTTCTTAGCATTGAATCCTGAGAATGGGCAGTCAGGTAGTAAGCCTTGTGGAAGTAATATTCATACTATCTATATACAGTGAAGGAATTCGTAAGAAACCAAATAATCCTACAAAGTAGTGGGTATTTCTTAGCAAGCATGCATTATTGTATGATCATTTCAGAATCACTGTGTAACATGTTACTTATAAACACGTTGACACTTAACAGATAAACTGTAGGTCTACTGTAAAGTCAAACTTTTACTTTTTGGCTGATCTAAAAATTACCTTTTAAATTTAGGTCTGAGAAAGGTTAATTTCAGTATAAATTTTAATACTATAAAATAACAAATTAATGTTATTCTCACACCCAATCCTTAACCCGAGTAAGATTGCTCTGTGTTTTTCACCAAATAATTTGAATCTTAACAAAAAGGAATATTTCTCACTGTCCATTCCTTTAAATTGGAGGTGGCCTAATGGTCTTCTAAGTCAGGTTAGATCTGTTCATTAATCAGTGTTTCTGTAAACCGTTGTAATATTAACTGTTTGGTCTTTATAGGTACTGTCAGTGCAGTACAGTCTGAGTTATTACTTGTGGGTCTATTTTCTTAATATCAGTATCACATCAGTATCAAATGTTGTGAATATTAATGTGTTTTCAATACTGGTTCAATGGGGTATACCATAAAAACTACAAAGAAATACAGAAGAGATATGGATTACACAACATGTATCAGACAGATATATTTAAGTGGTACAGATGAGATTCATCATATATCAACAACATATATACACTTGGAGCAGAAAGACATCAACAGATGCAAGCTTAAGGCAACAAGTACATAAACATATATCACTAGGTGATAGTAAATCAATGATAAAATTAATTGTAGTAAATGAAGCGACATCTTTATGACCAGCTTTCCAGGGTTAGTGGGAATTTACAACAACATTGTACCTAACTTTTATTCTCAGATTACACAGGTGATACATGTAGCACTAAAAGTATAGCAGGACATAGACAGCATACCCAACCAAGTTTAAAAGTTTATAGAAACAATAAAACAACACAAATTTCACATGTTGATATTAAGTAAAATGATTTCTGTATAATATCACTATTTTAGGATTTCTCTGTTGATTTTTTTTCTAAATCACACATTAAACCTGAGATGGACTGTCGCAATTACGGAGGCAGGTAAAGGGAGACAACCCCAATATTTTTCTGTCAGAACTGTTTTGATCTGTCTCAAAAAAGAAATCAGAAAGAGCAATACTATTTTGAATAGATATAAGTTATATGTAAATAACTGACCAATTATATAAGTACCAGCACATTCCTGATTTGTCTGTTTACCTCAAATATCATGTCAGTCACTGCAACTAGCCTCAAATTGCCAACTGTAGTGAAGAATTGCTTCAGAGTTGACTGCTTGGCAAGTACATATGAGTACAGCACTGTTCAGTGAGAGCTAGTTGAGATATTTTAATGATCTCTTTAAGCTTGTTAAAACGAAATATGAAGAATGTTTATCAATATCCATCAAAGGTTCTCACTAGTGAAATTTCATATTTATGGCTTTAAACAAGTCCAGATGATTTATGAAGGCTTTCAACAATCAAGACCTTTTGATATTTGACCAGGGCCAGCTCATAAAATTTCAATAACCTTTGAACTTTTGACAATATTTTACAGTTAGGCTTAAATATTATCATGGATACTCAGATGAAAATACATACTTTATATCAGGAAGATTATATGATGCATTCCTTTATGATCCCTCTGGTCAAATATCATGAGCTTGGTATCAACTTCTAAATAAGGTACTTAAATAAAGAAATGTATAGATACAGGAGAGACTGTTTAAGGCACATTGCCACACAATAAGCTGATGGGAAAATGTTGCATCAGGGGAGGTAATGTATCAGATATAATTACTATCATCCATTACAGATAACTGTCCCCATATTACTAATCCCTGAAGTCATACCCAACCTTACCTTTATACATTTTTTTGATGGGACAGAGTTCAACCAAATTATCATATGAATGTATCAAAAGTGTTACTGTTTTCCTCACAAATTTCTCAAAATCAAGTAATTACAGGGTACAATTGTGCCTACATTTGTAACAACTGCTGCTAAAATCTTTACATAACAATGTCTTTCGTCTTGCCACCAATTTAACTTTCAACAAGCAAAAGCAAACCTATTTCACAGCCATAAATCAATTAATTTTAAGGAAGCAAACATTTACCCCATTCCTATAGATAAGTAATTACCATCAATTACTTCCTCATACAAGAAAATCATTAAGTTTGAATTCATGGTAACTCTTAAGTAACTCTTAATCCGTGAATTTATATATACATAAATAATAAATATCAAAATTTACCTGGATTTTAGTATTAGTGGTTTTTGGTGAGCAACATTAATCCAAATCGTGCCAACAAAAATGCAGATTTTTGTGAAACCACAAAATTTTTGGCCTCACAAAAATATAGGAATTTACAGCTATTAAGAGTAAGGTTTTACGGAATTAGTCAGCAAAATGAAGTAGATGTGAAAATACAGTCATCTACATATACAATATATGCATACTTCAGGTTTTTAAATAGCTAAAATGATTTTGTATTTAAAATTTTATCTTCAACTAAAATTGCACAATACATCTAAAAGGGTTAAAAGCAAACATTGTAAGATAACACGTATGTTAGGCATCAACACAAGGCATCCCACTAAACCCTGACAAAACTCAATATGCAAAGTGATGGCAACATATGTAATATGGAATGTTCAAACAGTGCCGATATACTATAGTGTTTTTACATTTTGATTCTGCCTATCGTTTTCATTCTCCACAAAGTCATCAAAGAGACTAGGCCAAGCTTCAGTGTCATCATATGACCCTAGATCATCACCAACCTGCTCAGTAAAATTGAGAAACATATCCCAGGTATCCCGTGGGATACCCCGAATATTTGGATGGACATCTAGAAACTCAAGCCAGCGCTGTACAATAGGGGGTTCTGTCTGCGAGAAGACCAGCTTCCAAAGACTGATTGTCATATCAATGGGAAGTGTTCTTTGTCCTGACTCAGCATCTAGTCCAAACTTGTAAGTCCAACGATACAGCTCTTTGAACTTTTGCTTGTCTTTTACTTCTGTCAACAAGTCTGTAAACCTAGCTTGAATACCTTTGATTGAGTCTGCTTTTATTGCTTTGCAACCGTTCACAAACTCTTCCCTTGTAAACTTGCACATTGTCTTGGCCTGGAATTTCCATGCTAGCACCAACACTATAAATTCATCTGGATTTACATCTAAATCTGTACAGAATTTTTCAATGCCTTCTGCTAATATTGCATCCTCCCCTGGGTCCTTGTATTGCTCAAACAGTGTCTGTATCTTACTTTCAGAGTAGTCCCGAGATATAAAAGACAATCGTTTGTTATCACCGTTGCTATGTTTCTTAATGGGTGGTAGTTTTGGGTAGGGTGTAAACATTTTTTTGTCTGAGATAGGTTGAGGCTGCCTGCTTGAGGTTAGATGACTGAGGACATCCCCACCCCCAGAGTCTGAGTTGAGGGCCTGAGGCTGGGAGCCTGCCCTGCCTCGGTAAGTCCCTGCTGCGGATGAGGACCTTGGTGTACTGGAGTACCTTGAGCTGGCCGAGGTTCCAGGGGTCTCACAACAAGATTGACACTTTCCCATTGGAAATTACTCCGCTGACAACTGTATACCTGAAATAAAGTGAAAACAGAGGATGTCAAAAACGGACCAAAATACAGCAAAATTAACAATTGGCAAAATGGGTCCATATCCTTCACCAGATATTCAATGTCTTCCATCAATCTATACCTAATGTCACATATCACTGGCAATCAAAAATGGCTGACATAAAATCTACAAACCTTCATTTGTCTGACTAATATAGCTATTTTGTAAGACTTCAATCAATACAATTAAAGAGCAAGTGAAGCTATTTAAGTGCTTTAATAAATCGGAACCCTGTGACCTGAAATAAGGGAAATATACTTTCATTTTGCAAGATCGATCAGGCTATATATCATAGAATTAACTGGCTCAATTCTAGGCTTTTGGGCAATAATCAGAATAAGTTGTTAGAATGCCTTCAAAAATTTTAAATTGTGACCTTGTATATGGGTCAAGGTCATTTCTTTTCACACTTTGACTTTGGGCTTCATCAAATTGACCTATATTAACTACCAGCCATTATCATGATTCTAGGCCCTTATTGGTTACTCAAAAAAAGGTTCAAAGAGGAAACCTTTATGCCAGAATGACAGATGGAATAAAATGCAAAAACAAAACGTCAAAAATAGAGCAAGCTTGCATGACAACAAAAATATATAACAAATAATTATAATGCCTGGAATATAGTAAAAATATGGGATATCAAATATAAAGCAAATGACAGATCAAAAGGATAAACAAAAGATCCCTGATGGATCTTGGTGTACATCATCTTTTTATCTTTATATGCTCTTTTACAGTTGGATCTTTTTCCTTCTTTTCTCTTCTGTTCTCTGTTTTTGCTCTCAATTATAAGACATTTAAACATTCCTTTGCAAAACTTGTGATGATAATCTTTGCCTGCCAAATCCAAAGAAGCCACCTGAAAGTCATTTTGTTTCTTCTGATCAGTCCCAAAATCACACGAGCACAAACAGAGACCAAAGGGAGCATCAGGGGTCTGGAAAAATATTTTAAACCACTAGGCACAGGACTAGTGGACTGAAAAATTTACTCGTCCGAATTGGAAATTTACTCGTCCAAATTCAGCCATGAAATGGCGACTTAATCAGCGAGGATGTGACATGTGACTTTTTTTCTATTTTTATTTTAAGTTTTTGTGAAAACACTATGCAGTGATGGCTGCTTTGCGTCAGACATTGTGCGTGACTTAAGCCTAGCTGTAGAGTTTGTTTATATCCTACTGACTAGGTGCTGCTAAATACAGACCGGTACATGTTGGTACCGCCCGAGAGCACCTGACATCAGTATGACCGTGGGAAAATGACTAAGGTATCCGAAGTACCGTAAACACGTTTCTTTGTTTTAAATTTTCTTTGGAAAAAAGTACCTGTCTGACGGGCGAGTGACAAAGATAATTCTGGTTGTCCGAGACAATTTTCAGTTGTCCATAACAACCGGACGAGTGCTTTTTCGGACCCCTGAGCATACATATGAAATTTGAGAGAGAGATATCTCTTACTTTTCAAGAAATAGCAGTAACAAAATTCATTGAAAAATTCAAAGATGGTCGTCTGTCAACCATTTTGTTTTTTTCTGATCAGGCCCAAATCAAAGTGACACAACTAGGGACCAAGGGGAACCTACATATGCAATTTGGAAAGAACAGTCCAGCGCTTCTCAAGAAATAGCGGTAACAAAAATTGTGTACAGATGGAGAAAGAGCATTAGAGGATGTAACGTCAAACAAGCTTCAAGTAATAAATGATGTCAACTTTACTACCAGTATAAAGATATACCTACATGGTCGTATATCCAGCAGATATTAATTTACTACCAGTATAAAGATGTACCTACATGGTCCTATATCCAGCAGATTTCATTAATTTTGTTATGTCCATTACATCAAGGTAGAACAATTTTCTAAGAAAATCAAACAAAACCATAACAAACATGCATCACAGGTATATGTGTAAATATTACTGGTGAGATCAATTATTAAATACAGCTCTGAAAATATCTCTGGTAATGAATACATGGCCAAGATACTGACTTTTTTCACAACTTGCCAATAGCAATAGAAGTATAGACAGAATCAATAGCATGAAGAAACAGGGTGTATTAATTATTCAATTGATGGAAGTTAAGATACACACACCTATATAGGACATCACTAAAAACAGACATCAGGCTCCAGATGGGGAGTTAACATACACACACCTATATAGGACAACACTATACACAGACATCAGGCTCCAGATGGGGAGTTAACATACACACACCTATATAGGACATCACTATACACAGACATCAGGCTCCAGATGGGGAGTTAACATACACACACCTATATAGGACATCACTATACACAGACATCAGGCTCCAGATGGGGAGTTAACATACACACACCTATATAGGACATCACTATACACAGACATCAGGCTCCAGATGGGGAGTTAACATACACACACCTATATAGGACATCACTATACACAGACATCAGGCTCCAGATGGGGAGTTAACATACACACACCTATATAGGACATCACTATACACAGACATCAGGCTCCAGATGGGGAGTTAACATACACACACCTATATAGGACATCACTATACACAGACATCAGGCTCCAGATGGGGAGTTAACATACACACACCTATAGAGGACACACACCTATATAGGACACTATACACAGACATCAGGCTCCAGATGGGGAGTTAACATACACACACCTATATAGGACATCACTATACACAGACATCAGGCTCCAGATGGGGAGTTAACATACACACACCTATAGAGGACAACACTATACACAGACATCAGGCTCCAGATGGGGAGTTAAGATACACACACCTATATAGGACATCACTATACACAGACATCAGGCTCCAGATGGGGAGTTAACATACACACACCTATAGAGGACAACACTATACACAGACATCAGGCTCCAGATGGGGAGTTAACATACACACACCTATATAGGACATCACTATACACAGACATCAGGCTCCAGATGGGGAGTTAACATACACACACCTATATAGGACATCACTATACACAGACATCAGGCTCCAGATGGGGAGTTAAGATACACACACCTATATAGGACATCACTATA
This sequence comes from Ylistrum balloti, assembly GCF_031769215.1. NCBI lineage: Eukaryota > Metazoa > Mollusca > Bivalvia > Pectinida > Pectinidae > Ylistrum > Ylistrum balloti. Next base: position 13,658 of record NW_026782797.1, on the reverse strand, counting down.
CACAGACATCAGGCTCCAGATGGGGAGTTAACATACACACACCTATAGAGGACAACACTATACACAGACATCAGGCTCCAGATGGGGAGTTAAGATACACACACCTATATAGGACATCACTATACACAGACATCAGGCTCCAGATGGGGAGTTAACATACACACACCTATAGAGGACAACACTATACACAGACATCAGGCTCCAGATGGGGAGTTAAGATACACACACCTATATAGGACATCACTATACACAGACATCAGGCTCCAGACGGGGTGTTAACATACACACACCTATATAGGACATCACTATACACAGACATCAGGCTCCAGATGGGAGTTAACATACACACACCTATATAGGACATCACTATAAACAGACATCAGGCTCCAGATGGAGAGTTAAGATACACACACCTATATAGGACATCACTATACACAGACATCAGGCTCCAGATGGGGAGTTAAGATACACACACCTATATAGGACATCACTATAAACAGACATCAGGCTCCAGACACCAGCATCATTTTCACAATCGCTACACACTGTCAATCCAAAATTATTATACTTTCTTTATTCATAACTTCAACCAAGTGAATTCATGCGAACATGTACACTATATTCAGCTGTAGACAATTTACAGCAATCAAAGATCATTCTATACAAACACACATATAAATACAATCAAAGATGACCCCAGGTAATCATTCACACACACAATTCCTTCTCTCCTACAAAATTAATACATCATCTCACACCGTGGGTAATCATTCACACACACAATTCCTTCTCTCCTACAAAGTTAATACATCATCTCACACCGTGGGTAATCATTCACACACACAATTCCTTCTCTCCTACAAAGTTAATACATTATCTCACACCGTGGGTAATCATTCACACACAATTCCTTCTCTCCTACAAAGTTAATACATTATCTCACACCGTGGGTAATCATTCACACACACAATTCCTTCTCTCCTACAAAGTTAATACATTATCTTACACCCTGTAACTGGTGGTAGAGACACAGTTATACCACATGTAACTGGTGGTAGAGACACAGTTATACCACATGTAACTGATGGTAGAGATACAGTTATACCACATGTAACTGATGGTAGAGACACAGTTATACCACATGTAATTGATGGTAGAGACAGTTATACCACATGTAACTGATGGTAGAGACACAGTTATACCACATGTAACTGATGGTAGAGACACAGTTATACCACATGTAACTGATGGTAGAGACACAGATACACCACATGTAACTGATGGTAGAGACACATTTATACCACATGTAACTGATGGTAGAGACACAGTTATACCACATGTAACTGGTGGTAGAGACACAGTTATACCACATAACTGGTGGTAGAGACACAGTTATACCACATGTAACTGATGGTAGGGACACAGTTATACCACATGTAACTAATGGTAGAGACACAGTTATACCACATGTAGCTGGTGGTAGAGACACAGTTATACCACAAGTAACTGATGGTAGAGACACAGTTATACCACATGTAACTGATGGTAGAGACACAGTTATACCACCTGTAACTGATGGTAGAGACACAGTTATACCACATGTAACTGATGGTAGAGACACAGTTATACCACATGTAACTGATGGTAGAGACACAGTTTTACCACATGTAACTGATGGTAGAGACACAGTTATACCACATGTAACTGATGGTAGAGACACAGTTATACCACATGTAACTGATGAAAGAGACAGTTATACCACATGTAACTGGTGGTAGAGACACAGTTATACCACATGTAACTGATGGTAAACACAGTTATACCACATGTAACTGATGAAAGAGACAGTTATACCACATGTAACTGATGGTAGAGACACAGTTATACCACATGTAACTGATGGTAGAGACACAGTTATACCACATGTATCTGGTGGTAGGGACACCGTTATACCACATGTAACTGATGGTAGAGACACAGTTATACCACATGTATCTGGTGGTAGGGACACAGTTATACCACATGTAACTGATGGTAGAGACACAGTTATACCACATGTAACTGATGGTAGAGACACAGTTATACCACATGTAACTGATGGTAGAGACACAGTTATACCACCTGTAACTGATGGTAGAGACACAGTTATACCACATGTAACTGGTGGTAGGGACACAGTTATACCACATGTAACTGATGGTAGAGACACAGTTATACCACATGTAACTGATGAAAGAGACAGTTATACCACATGTAACTGGTGGTAGAGATACAGTTATACCACATGTAACTGATGGTAGAGACACAGTTATACCACAGGTAATTGATGGTAGAGACAGTTATACCACATGTAACTGATGGTAGAGACACAGTTATACCACATAACTGGTGGTAGAGACACAGTTATACCACATGTAACTGATGGTAGGGACACAGTTATACCACATGTAACTGATGGTAGAGACACAGTTATACCACATGTAGCTGGTGGTAGAGACACAGTTATACCACAAGTAACTGATGGTAGAGACACAGTTATACCACATGTAACTGATGGTAGAGACACAGTTATACCACCTGTAACTGATGGTAGAGACACAGTTATACCACATGTAACTGATGGTAGAGACACAGTTATACCACATGTAACTGATGGTAGAGACACAGTTATACCACATGTAACTGATGGTAGAGACACAGTTACACCACATGTAACTGATGGTAGAGACAGTTATACCACATGTAGCTGGTGGTAGAGACACAGTTATACCACATGTAACTGATGGTAAACACAGTTATACCACATGTAACTGATGGTAGAGACACAGTTATACCACATGTAACTGATGGTAGAGACACAGTTATACCACATGTAACTGATGGTAGAGACACAGTTATACCACATGTAACTGATGGTAGAGACAGTTATACCACATGTAACTGGTGGTAGAGACACAGTTATACCACATGTAACTGATGGTAGAGACACAGTTATACCACATGTAACTGATGGTAGAGACACAGTTATACCACATGTAACTGATGAAAGAGACAGTTATACCACATGTAACTGGTGGTAGAGACACAGTTATACCACCTGTAACTGATGGTAGAGACACAGTTATACCACATGTAACTGATGGTAGAGACACAGTTATACCACATGTAACTGATGGTAGAGACAGTTATACCACATGTAACTGGTGGTAGAGACACAGTTATACCACATGTAACTGGTGGTAGAGACACAGTTATACCACATGTATCTGGTGGTAGGGACACCGTTATACCACATGTAACTGATGGTAGAGACACAGTTATACCACATGTAACTGATGAAAGAGACAGTTATACCACATGTAACTGGTGGTAGAGACACAGTTATACCACATGTAACTGATGGTAGAGACACAGTTATACCACATGTAACTGATGGTAGAGACACAGTTATACCACATGTAACTGATGGTAGAGACAGTTATACCACATGTAACTGATGGTAGAGACACAGTTATACCACATAAAAGTGATGGTAGAGACACAGTTATACCACATAAAAGTGATGGTAGAGACACAGTTATACCACATGTAACTGATGGTAGAGACACAGTTATACCACATGTAACTGGTGGTAGAGATACAGTTATACCACATGTAACTGATGGTAGAGACACAGTTATACCACATAAAAGTGATGGTAGAGACACAGTTATACCACATGTAACTGATGGTAGAGACACAGTTATACCACATGTAACTGATGGTAGAGACAGTTATACCACATGTAACTGGTGGTAGAGACACAGTTATACCACAAGTAACTGATGGTAGGGACACAGTTATACCACATGTAACTGATGGTAGAGACACAGTTATACCACATGTAACTGATGGTAGAGACACAGTTATACCACATGTAACTGATGGTAGAGACACAGTTATACCACATGTAACTGATGGTAGAGACACAGTTATACCACATGTAACTGATGGTAGAGACACAGTTATACCACATGTATCTGGTGGTAGGGACACCGTTATACCACCTGTAACTGATGGTAGAGACACAGTTATACCACATGTAACTGATGGTAGAGACACAGTTATACCACATGTAACTGATGGTAGAGACACAGTTATACCACATGTAACTGGTGGTAGAGATACAGTTATACCACATGTAACTGATGGTAGAGACACAGTTATACCACATGTAACTGGTGGTAGAGACACAGTTATACCACATGTAACTGATGGTAGAGACACAGTTATACCACATGTAACTGATGGTAGAGACACAGTTATACCACATGTAACTGGTGGTAGAGACACAGTTATACCACATGTAACTGGTGGTAGGGACACCGTTATACCACATGTAACTGGTGGTAGAGACACAGTTATACCACATGTAAATGATGGTAGAGACAGTTATACCACATGTAACTGGTGGTAGAGACACAGTTATACCACATGTTACTGAGACAAAGTCACAGTTATACCACGTTACTGAGACAAAGTCACAGTCAATATCACAGATGTATTAATCTGTTTCACACATTCTTGTTTTTGATGGGGTGTTTCTGACAAGACAACAATTATATACCTGCAGCACACCAATCAAACCTTTGTAAGTACACATCAGTGTAAATCTATCAACATTGATGATCTGAAGTCCAACAATTATTGTGTATAAACATGTAATGGAGTTAATCCCCTGCATCCTGTGAAGGACAGCTTATCAACCAAACACATGTTACACTGCAGTACAAACACATTGATTTTCAACCATCAACTTCATTTCCTCCATCATGGTCATGTGTATTGGTGCCGCAGTGTACCTAGCGAGGTCTACAATGGTTCCAGAACCCTGCTGTTGTATACATGAACATGGAGTTTACATGAGTATTACATGAAATTAAATGGTACATTGTGCAATGATTCAGAGATCTTCATCATGTCAGATTTTATTAACAAGTTTTATATGAAACTTAAAGACAATAATACTTAAAGAGACCTAGGACCATTTCTTTTTCTTTATAACTGGTGTAATTGGAACCATTGCCTTTTCTATGTAACTGGTGTAATTGAAACCGTTGCCTTTTCTATGTAACTGGTGTAATTGAAACCATAGCCTTTTCTATGTAACTGGTGTAATTGAAACCGTAGCCTTTTCTATGTAACTGGTGTAATTGGGACCGTTGCCTTTTTTTATGTAACTGGTGTAATTGGAACCATTGCCTTTTCTATGTAACTGGTGTAATTGAAACCGTTGCCTTTTCTACGTAACTGGTGTAATTGAAACCGTTGCCTTTTCTATGTAACTAGTGTAATTGAAACCATTGCCTTTTCTATGTAACTGGTGTAACTGGAACCGTTGCCTTTTCTATGTAACTGATGTAATTGAAACCACTGCCTTTTCTATGTAACTGGTGTAACTGGAACCGTTGCCTTTTCTATGTAACTGGTGTAACTGGAACCGTTGCCTTTTCTATGTAACTGGTGTAATTGAAACCACTGCCTTTTCTACGTAACTGGTGTAACTGGAACCGTTGCCTTTTCTATGTAACTGATGTAATTGAAACCATTGCCTTTTCTATGTAACTGGTGTAACTGGAACCGTTGCCTTTTCTATGTAACTGGTTTAACTGGAACTGTTGCCTTTTCTATGTAACTTGTGTAACTGGAACCGTTGCCTTTTCTATGTAACTGGTGTAATTGAAACCACTGCCTTTTCTATGTAACTGGTGTAACTGGAACTGTTGCCTTTTCTATGTAACTGATGTAATTGAAACCATTGCCTTTTTTATGTAACTGGTGTAACTGGAACCGTTGCCTTCTCTATGTAACTGGTGTAATTGAAACCATTGCCTTTTCTATGTAACTGGTGTAACTGGAACTGTTGCCTTTTCTATGTAACTAGTGTAATTGAAACCATTGCCTTTTCTATGTAACTGGTGTAACTGAAACAATTGCCTTTTCTATGTAACTGGTGTAACTGAAACCATTGCCTTTTCTATGTAACTAGTGTAATTGAAACCATTGCCTTTTCTATGTAACTGGTGTAACTGGAATTGTTGCCTTTTCTATGTTACTTGTGTAACTGGAACTGTTGCCTTTTCTATGTTACTTGTGTAACTGGAACTGTTGCCTTTTCTATGTAACTGGTGTAACTGGAACTGTTGCCTTTTCTATGTAACTGGTGTAATTGAAACCATTGCCTTTTCTATGTAACTGGTGTAATTGGGACCATTGCCTTTTTCTATGTAACTTGTGTAATTGGGACTGTTGCCTTTTCAATGTAACTTAATCTAATGTAATTGGAACCATTGTCTTTCTATTTAATCTAATATGGTGTAATCGAACTTAAGTATAAGCAGGTGTCAATTGAAAACTAATGACTCATGTACAAAAAAATCAATACTACTATCACAGGAGATAATCGGCTTCTGAAATATACTCTCAAATTTGTCTTGGACAGACAGATTAGAATTTTGATCCAATTTATTTTACTTGAATTCTAAGTCAATGTTTATAGCTTCCACTGATCACAAATGTTTTTAAAGCCAATTAAACTGACCATGTCATATGTATGTTATGTTGTAATGTGTGTATATAAGTATGGATGATGATGTGTTGTGTGTGTATAAGGTATGTATGATGTGTTGTGTGTACAAGGTATGTATGATGTGTTGTGTGTGTACAAGGTATGTATGATGTGTTGTGTGTGTACAAGGTATGTATGATGTGTTGTGTGTGTACAAGGTATGTATGATGTGTTGTGTGTGTACACAGGGTATGTATGATGTGTTGTGTGTGTACAAGGTATGTATGATGTGTTGTGTGTGTACAAGATATGTATGATGTGTTGTGTGTGTACAAGGTATGTATGATGTGTTGTGTGTGTACAAGATATGTATGATGTGTTGTGTGTGTACAAGGTATGTATGATGTGTTGTGTGTGTACAAGGTATGTATGATGTGTTGTGTGTGTACAAGGTATGTATGTATGTGTTGTGTGTGTACAAGGTACGTATACATTGTATAACACAAGTTTCATATCATAATACACTGTACACACTAAACACATCACACATACATTGTATAACACAAGTTTCATATCATAATACACTGTACACACTAAACACATCACACATACATTGTATAACACAAGTTTCATATCATAATACACTGTACACACTAAACACATCACACATACATTGTATAACACAAGTTTCATATCATAATACACTGTACACACTAAACACATCACACATACATTGTATAACACAAGTTTCATATCATAATACACTGTACACACTAAACACATCACACATACACTGTATAACACAAGTTTCATATCATAATACACTGTACACACTAAACACATCACACATACACTGTACAACACAAGTTTCATATCATAATACACTGTACACACTAAACACATCACACATACATTATATAACACAAGCTTCATATCATAATACACTGTACACACTAAACACATCACACATACACTGTACAACACAAGTTTCATATCATAATACACTGTACACACTAAACACATCACACATACATTATATAACACAAGCTTCATATCATAATACACTGTACACACTAAACACATCACACATACATTATATAACACAAGTTTCATATCATAATACACTGTACACACTAAACACATCACACATACACTGTACAACACAAGCTTCATATCATAATACACTGTACACACTAAACACATCACACATACATTGTTTTACACTAGTTACATATAATTCACCAACACTACACATCATACAACATTCTGGGTGGCAACAATTGAAACACTTACTGTTTTCCAGATAAGGACAAAGTTCTTAGGAATAAGTTGTAGTATAAGATGAACAGATACCAGTTCTTTTTCCTCTGCCAATTCTAACTATAAATGGATAATTTTCTGAACTCATGTTTAAGCCTATTGTAAACTGAGACATCTGTTCTATTGGAGTGTATATGATAATACTGTTCATAGAAAGAAATCATAAAGAGAATTTCCACCAGAAACTACAATTCCAATATGACACCATTCTCAGTCTTCTGTGATCATACTTGATCCCAGTGAAATTCTACCTAAATCCCTCATCACAGCAGCCGTATGGTAAAGAATAATAGAAAACCAAGAATTGGATTGCATGTAATTATCTGGTGCAATGTTCTCCTATACAAAGTCATTTTCACCAGAGCACACCCAGTGATTGTGGTATTCCTGTATTTAATGTCCACAAATATGTCGGCCATACAAAGCCACCTGTATACAAAATGTGTCGTGTAAAACCATGACAATTAACAAAGTAAAATTAACACTCAAAGATTATATATCATTGAACTTAAAATAAACATAGGTTGATATAGAAACACACCTTAAATAGACAAAAAGGAAATCATTCAATTTTCTGTCACATTTTTAAGGTTATCTAAAATGTACTACAATCAAGTACAATTAAAACTCCAATACCATAAATTTACATTACTGAACTTTTAAGTACTATCTTTCACAATTTTGTTTACCTTAATGCATTTCAATCAAAGCATCATTATCAAACCATTGTGAAACTGCGGTGGTATTATGATTACTAGACAGTCCTGCTCTACAGATTTCTGCCGGTTTTCTATCCATGACCTTTTAAGATATGCATGTATATTATACATCAACAAAACAATTCCCACAAAAACTCATGTCACAATATAGTACCTTTCATTTATAAACTAAACATGTCTCTGAGAACAGGATGCAATATGTGGATTGAGCTTGAGTGGTAAGAACTGATTATAGCACAGAAAACAATGCAAAATCACAACAGGAAGCTGGAAGTACAGATGGATCTAAATGTACATGTGACAAGGAAATCATAGTTAAGATAAAGTGGTATTGATACACCAGCACTACACTGAAGAGTAATTATCAGCAGAATCACAATAACCAATGATCAATCCTGTCCTCACCAGCAGACAATGAAACACCATAGGATGACAATACCATCCATCTTCAATTACTTAACAAATTACTCATGTTGTTGCTGCATTATCTGTATATCTTATACCTCAGAGCTGGGTATCGCCTCAACAAATCTACATTCCCAATATCTACGTACATCAGTTAACTTGGCCTCAAACTGATCACAAAAGGACTGTTAGAAAATTTTGTCATGCAACTTTCAAAGCTGATCTGGGTCATTCATATTTACCTACATCTGAGCACTCTCCAGTATCCAGTATACAATTGTACATTTCAAATATTACAAACTAGATAAGCACAAATGTAATGGTACTTGGTAGGCCTTCATCTTTGTATGTATGTGTAACTGACATGGCATCACACCAACTCTATGCCTTTTTTCAGTAGGGTAATTGTTACATTTCAATACATTTCATTCCTTGGCCTGTGACCCTGAAAGTTGATCAAGAGAGAACCAGGCAGGCATTATGGTACATTATCCGAGGCATGTTCAGTTGGAAGTGTTATAATTTACATTAATTACTGTTCCATAGCTTTACATTGTTGGGGTGAACAAGCATGTAATCACATGACCATGTGTTTTAAGTGTAAATGGATTAAAAGCAATCTTCATGAAAGATACACCTAGCGTACAAGCCTAGTACACAATGAAGTATGTTTTTTTTCTACAGAATTTTCCATGGTATTGATGGTATAATAACCCAAGATAACTAAATAACAGGTATACTCTGCAAGAGATTAATTTACTGTACAGATATGGGCACACTGTACAAAGGGTAAATTTATTGTACAAAGGTAGACACACTGTACAAAGGGTAAATTTACTGTAGGGAGGTAGGCACACTGTACAAAGGGTAAATTTACTGTACAGAGATAGACACACTGTACAAAGGGTAAATTTACTGTAAAGAGATAGACACACTGTACAAAGGGTAAATTTACTGTACAGAGGTAGGCACACTGTACAAAGGGTAAATTTATTGTACGGAGATAGACACACTGTACAAAGGGTAAATTTATTGTACAGATAAAAACACACTGTACATAAGGTAAATTTACTATACAAAGATATTACTGTACACAGACAGACATAAGATAAGAAGGGTATGTTTACTGTACACAGACAGACATACGATAAGAAGGGTATGTTTACTGTACACGGACAGCCTTACGATAAGAAGGGTATGTTTACTGTACACAGACAGACACATTATAAGAAGGGTATGTTTACTGTACACAGACAGACATACGATAAGAAGGGTATGTTTACTGTACACGGACAGACATACGATAAGAAGGGTATGTTTACTGTACATGGACAGACACATGATAAGAAGGGTATGTTTACTGTACACGGACAGACATACGATAAGAAGGGTATGTTTACTGTGCATAGACATACGATAAGAAGGGTATGTTTACTGTACACAGACATACGATAAGAAGGGTATGTTTACTGTACATGGACAGACACATGATATGAAGGGTATGTTTACTGTACACAGACAGACACATGATAAGAAGGGTATGTTTACTGTACACGGACAGACACATGATAAGAAGGGTATGTTTACTGTACACAGACAAACACATGATAAGAAGGGTATGTTTACTGTACACAGACAGAAATACGATAAGAAGGGTATGTTTACTGTACACAGACAGACACATGATAAGAAGGGTATGTTTACTGTACACAGACAGACACATGATAAGAAGGGTATGTTTACTGTACACAGACAAACACATGATAAGAAGGGTATGTTTACTGTACACAGACAGACACATGATAAGAAGGGTATGTTTACTGTACACGGACAGACACATGATAAGAAGGGTATGTTTACTGTACACGGACAGACACATGATAAGAAGGGTATGTGTTACCCCTCTATGTTGTACTATCCTTATGTTATACAAAAGACCAGCAACAACCGTTCTCAAGTACAAATGTTGAGTATTAACACAAGTTACAACAATGATAACATGTATGGCCTGAGTATCGAGCTTAACCTGTTACTCCTTCCACGGCCACACCAGGACTGACTCTATTTGCTGTGATCTTAAAGTTTATCCTAAAGCAATTATAATCTAATTCTGATAGGGAAAGTGTCTTCTACTGATCTACAATTAAACCGTGACCAGTTAATGTCTCCATGGTGGAGAGCATGTCCAGCCAATGTTTCACGGCATGATTCTGACACTAAGGTGACCGCAATTAAACTATCTGTCTGATAAGCCAGCCGGTCACATTAAGATTTAACACAAATTATGTTCTACACTTGAGTGACAAATTTCACTATTAACATCCCCCTGCCTAAGAAAACTTTTACGGTCTAAAAGTTCAGAGATAGCAAACTGCTCATGATACTCAGGCTGAGATAATATTTAGTATGTACACAAACACTGGTAAGTTTACTTGAACAACAGTTAATTCTAAATTCTACAATTAACACAGTTCATAAATCTGATTCAGATACTGTTAACTTCCTTGGATAAGGTACTTCTGTTAGACTGTCACTGTTTGTTCTTAAGGTATACACATCACAAAACCTTAAAACTACATCCAGAGTCAGTGTTCTTTTTTTTTCTTCTTCTTCTTTGTTCGAGACAGTGGCCCAACAATATCCATAGATATTTTGTAAAATGGCTCACTGATGATCGGTGGTTGTCCTAATAGAGCTTTCTCGCCACCACGTCTTCTGGCGGTCTTTTGACATACGTTACAAGTACTACAGTATTCCTGTATGTCCTTAAAAATCCCAGGCCAATAGAACGAATTAACGACACGCTCTTTGGTCTTTTCTATCCCTAAATGTCCCGCAAGTGGTCTATCATGTCCCAATTTAATGATATTGAGACTTAGTGCCTCTGGTAGTACTACCTGGACTCCATGTTGGGCTCCATCACTAGACTCCCATTTCCTACGGAGAATCCCATTTTCCCAGTACAGGGCATTCCTATCTTCCTGCACAGATTCCTCTGAACTTGCAGCTTTTCTCCGAATGTTGGCTAAAGTTGGATCTTCCTGCTGAAGCTTACTAAGCACTTCAGCATTTACAGCAGAAAGTTCAAGCGGTTCCTCTGTTGTGATGTTAACTGTATCATCCCCATTGCTGTGGGATACAGTCTCACTGATGTTGTCAATGTCCTCACCAACGCCATCGCCATGGTCCAGGTCCACATCGTTCGCCTGTCCAACATCACTTCCCTTACTGGCATCCACTTGGTCCGTGTTGGGGTCCATTCCAACTTTTACATGGCATTCCTTTGCCTTGTCCTCAGCTAGCCTTTCTTCAGCAATGTTATTACGATGTTGTGCACGCGTAACAACATTCACAGCCTTTGATTGTCTCTCTATGATGTCTACCCCCAACAGGGCTTCAGCGACAAGGTCAGGCACTAATCCGACCTGAGCATGTCCCTTATAATATGGCGTGTCCATATCAACGATAGCCAGTTTGGCTGAAAACGGCTGTCCAGTCGCTGTACATAGCGTCTCCCGCTGACCCTCCAATACACAACTTGGGTCCACCAGGTCTTCCCTAATCAAGGTCATCGCTGACCCAGTGTCTTTCACGAAACTAATATCACGGCCATTGACCTCTCCTGGGACATGGATAAGTCCTCCCGTGTATTGTCGCACTAAAAATCCTGCAAGATTTTTACCTTCTCTGTTTTTTGGACATTTCCTCGCGAAGTGCCCGTACTTGTTACAATTGTAACACTGCACACTTTTCATTTGCTCTGTCGATTGCTCCTTTCTCTGGTCCCGATCAGAGGTAAAAGTTTTTCCATTTATACTTTTACCTTGCGTTGATTTGTTTATATTCCGTTCAGGTAGAATATAATCCTCTGCGGCTTCAACCACACTGCTCGACCCTTTGTTACGGCGTATCCATTGTGCTTGTGACACTGGCAATGCACTAAGAAAATATTCCTCTTTGAATTTTCCCATGACATCCTCTACTGAGTCCACAAATCTAGTAAGATATTGTTCAATTCTTGCCATAAGTCCTCTGTATGTTTCCTTAGGTTCCCTTTGGGCTGTCTGTAATAGCTTGAAATATTGGTAGGGCCTTTTCCCGTACCTGTCCATTAGGGCTTTACAAAGTTCTTCAAATGACCCATGTGCTTGAATAGCTACCTCTCTGGCCTCACCTGTTAACAAGGTTCTCAGCTGTAGCATTTTTACTTCTTCTGTCCATCCAGCCTGTGTTGATAAAGCAGTAAACTCTGATAAGAATGTCACTATATCCTCACTTTCAGTATGATTATAAGGTTGAAGTTTCAGTCTAAACGGCACAGGGTTAGAATTTGTCTCACACCGTTCCTTTTGAAGTTTTGCTTTTTCAATCTCTAGTTCCAATTCTTTCACTTTCCTTTGATGTTCTCTTTCCTTTTCTTCGGCGTCCATTCTTATCTTTTCTCTTTCCACTTCCCTTTGATGTTCTCTTTCCTTTTCTTCGGCGTCCATTCTCATCTTTTCTCTTTCCACTTCCATCGTCATCCTTTCTCTTTCGAAATTCATTTGGCGTTCTTTTTCCTCTTTCTCTGCTTGAATTTCGAGTCTTCTTATTTCCAACTTTGTTTGTGCTGCCGTCATCTTCGCAGTTTCCGTTTCTTCAGGCGTCGACATATTAAACAGTTCTAA